>NW_019419150.1:1826-7707 GCF_000390285.2 Anoplophora glabripennis | reverse complement strand
GAACAACAAAAACATTAACAACCATTTAACATAAAAGGAGAGTGCCAGGCTCACCTAGAGCTCCTGTAGGGAAAGAGCATGGCAGAGAAACCCACGATCGTTGCTCTTACCACCCAAATATAAATAAAAAACAAACCTAACCAAAGGCATAAATTAAGATCCTTTGCTAATTATAAATAAGACCAGACTTATTTAATGTGTCACTAAATGTCACCTCACTCGAATTAGACATACACATTTCCAAGTAAAACTGAAGAGGTTTGGTGTTAGTTAGCCGGCAGGGCCGGAAGGTATTGGAGTCCGATACGAGGCAATCCAGCTATGAGTTGAGATTTCGGAAGATCTGTTTTAGCAATTCTTTTTTGTATTTAATTATTCTTTTTACAGATTCATTCCTCACGGGCGAAAATGTTAGTAAATTCAACAAAGCTCTTACATGCGTATGACATATAGTGAGCACAAGAAATCAAAGAACAACGTAATCATGATAAAACAAGTTCAATGTTAAACAAAGAAGTCGTTATTGCAATATCTGGGCAGCCACGACAATATATACATTTTTAAACATGTAACACATAATGAGCAATCTTTAATAATAATTGTAACAATTTTACGTTAGAAAAATATATGCCCTTGAGCATAAAGCAATACATACACAGAATTATTATCATGAAACATCTATAATCACCACAATCATAAGATTATATAGAACAATTAACAACAAAGTACTTAAAGAATATTACCTGCTAATTAATACGAGTTAAACACTTTTAATTTTTCACTATTTTGTCACACTGCCCGCCGATCGTCTTACTACCTATCTGCACACTGTTCTCACTTCAACTACCTATCTTCAACTATTTAGGCTTCCTTCCAGAATGCCCCCCTAAGCGTTTATTTTTTACGCTTCCTTCTACCGACCGTTAATATTACTTTTTCATTATTATACAACACTCATGTAACAGGTGACGTCGAAGTTGATAAGATATGTACGGTTTTGCACAACACATCAAAAGTTTCGTAACTTTATTATGTGTTGCGTGTTAATAATGAACATAACAGAAACCGTCGCAGTAACAATCGGAATCGTATTCTTTGTACATTTGATGGCAATCCGAGGCAGGGTAGCTCAGCAACTATAAATATCTAAGTCTCAAATATTACGAACATTACGAGATGACCACAGGCATGCATATCACCTACAGCTCGTTCAGGATTTACACCCTGGGGCTGTTGAAAAGCGAATGAGGTTTTGCCAGTGGCTTTTAGATTGGACGGAAGAAAATCCTGACTTTTTGCACAAAATTCTGTGGAATAACGAATTACCATAATATCTATGTTTGAGCACACGAAATTTCTCGAGAAATTCGGCCACAATAATTTCAAAATGAATTTTCCGTAGGTAAATGTTTGGTTGGGAGTTTGTCATAATAATATTTGCTGGCCACATTTTCTACGCCCAAGGTTAAACTCTGAACTAATTGAATTTCTTACTAACTAATAACCTGCAAGACTACATTGAGGATATATCCGGTAACTTAAGACATGAAAGTTGGATACAACTGGATTTTGGAATAGCTGTAAGAAAATGGCTAAATACTAATTATCCGCAACGTTGGATTGGCCAACTAGGGAGGAGTGACATGAATCATGATGTGGTTTATGGCATTGGACCAATGGCCTGGCCACCCAGATCACCGGATCTTAATCCACTGGACTTTTACGTTTCGGGAAATGTAAAAGACCAAGTTTACGCTGCTCCAGTATAACAAGAGATGATTTAGTTTTGAAGATTCGGCAAGCCTGCAATGATATGCGGCGAAATCCAAATGAAGTACATATTTGCTGCAATAAATTCACTAGTTACACGATGTCGAAAATATATTGAGATGGGTGGGACTACATTTCGAGCAATTTGTTTAACTTACATTTTTATTTTATTTTGTTGTTATTGTTGTTGTACACCAATAATTAATTCTGTTGTGTTCCTGTTACAGCTTCATTAACATAAAAAATGAAATTACATTTACATTAAGTACCTATGTGTGTTAAAAGAGTTTCTGATTTTTTTACTCGAGAACGTTGAGTCGTACAGAAAAATCTAAATAGAGCTATTTTCTTCCAAACTGAATGAAGAATCCAAACCTGACTTTCATTTTATAAAAAAGCAATGGCGTACCAATTTTTTCTCTAGAAATATCCAGTAACGTGCTAGTACAGACGCCACTGGCAAAACTAAAAATAATGTTTTTCATCGTAAAACGTGTTCCCTCGATGTAGTTAACGTCTACAAAATTTCATTGAAATATCTTAAGCCGTTTCGCAACAATTAATAAATTTAATTCTTTTAAACCAATCTTGAATACCTTGTATTTCCTTAACGAAGCATTTCGCGAATATAGTATATAAAGCAAACTCATATTATTTTTTAAATCTCTATAGGTTCCTGAAGTGTCCACATCGGAAACTGAACCACCCTGTATACCGAATTGCCACAATTTCTAGAATTAGTAAATTGTTAAATATAAATTCCTTTTTTGGCGACTTTATAGTACAAATTTTAGTTACATTTCATGAAGCTCTAAAATATATTTTGTGGTTTTTGTAGGAGTACATATTGCTAAACAAATTTTTACAATAGATGTACTAACATCATTAGTAACTATTATTACCTTTAATCTAGAAGAACCGATACAATAAACACGATTTTTGAGATAATGGGATGCCATATATTGCTGAGACATAGTATGTAGGTACCTACGAGTACTTTAGAAAATCGTTGGCGTGGTTCGAGAACGAGGGGATTATTTAAGTGAAGAATGACTTAAATTGGAGTATGATTCATAATGTCTGGTTGTAATGAAGACTGATTTAATCTTAACTATAATTGGAATGTTTCTGTTTTATAAAAGATCAAATCTAAGAGATTATTATACCAAAATTGCCTTTCTATATAGGGTGTCTCAAAATTCGCGCAAGAAATAATTTTGATTTAGAAAACAGATTTTTTATCAAAAGTAATAAATTTGTTATTGATACATAAAGTGCTTACCTATACAGTAAGTATCCTACGTAGGATTATGTATGGAATAGCCTATAGAGTAAATGACCTTCACGGTTTTGCTGGCACATAATGCACTCTTTTGTCGAAATTTTCTATTACCATTTCGCATAAATGGGGCTGAATTTCGTTGACACAGCACTCAATTTCCTACTTCAAGGCGTGCGTGGTTGTGGGCTTACTGGGAGGAACGTTAGACTTGAAAAACACCCAAAGAAAAAAGTCCAACGGTGTTAAATTGCATGGTCTGTGCGGCAAATTCTAATCACCAAAACGGGAAATTACGCGACCAGGAAATGATTCATGCAGAATTGAATTGTTTCTCGGTCTGTATGGCATATCTGTATGGTCTTTTTGAAACCACGTATCGTTTACTTCCATAAATGCGACATTTTTGTCGATTAACGAAGCCATCAAGAGGAAAATAAACCTCATTGCTGAAGATGATTTTGTTATGATCATATTTTGTACGAAAATTGCGAACTGTGGCAACATTTTACCGCACAAACGGCACAACATCCATATCTTGCGTGAATTTTGGGACATCCGGTATTTTATGTTTTTTTAATAAACACATGCTTAGGTATAACTAGAATGGTCTAAGAATTAATAGGCTTTTTTGAAAATTCACTTCGGATGCTCAGATTACATCTATATCTTTGTCATTCTTATGGTTTTTGAGAGAGAGAGAGAGAGAGAGAATGCTATGTCCAGATTACTACGAATTAATGTTCGCAAACCCCTAATAGATAACTCAATTTAACCAAAAATGTAATTTTTTTTTTATATTTCTGTTATGACACACTATTTTATGCATATACATTAGAGATCGGCCCACGACAGTCTCTAATTCACTGTAATCCTGACAAAGCGCAAATGTGAACAAATATTCACTGTTCCATTACAAAAACCATAATGCAGGGTCAGCGATATAGTTTTTAAAAAAATGAAAAAGTTTCTACTTTTTAATTATTAAATGAAACTTAAATGAAATAAAAAATTAAAATGAAATGAAACAAAGATAGGGGTAGTATCACTTTAAATTCTGAAATAACAGCAGTAAAAAAATACATATACTTTTGTCTTAGGAGGCTCAATTTCCGAGATATAGGGCGCTAAAGTTTTGAAAAAAGTGATTATCGTCTATTAGGTACCTCTCGGAAATCTATAAATGGATTTGAATGAAATTTGGTAACTTATAAATAAAGAGAACTATTTAAAAATAACGATAATAGTAACATATTGTTAATAATATTAATAATAAAAAGAACAACAACAAAACTAATACTAACACTAATGAAATGCAAATAGTAATAATAAAAACAGTAATTCTTTATTTGCTTTGTTGCCACAAACTTTTAATCAATTGTCAAAAAAAAGTGATTATTTCAAAACAAGGGTACCTACATTTATTTGGTATACCTGTTTATAGCATATCATAATCTTGAATTAAGTAAACCGTCCTTCGATCAAGATTTATTTATTTAAGTGAAGTAATTTTACTTTATTTAAAATTATCAAATGCTTATAATATGCCCCTTTGCCGTAGCTGCACCATAGGAATCTCGGTTATTTTAAGAGATACAATTCGATGACGATAAACAGAAAATTTAGATTTTCATTTATTTAGTCGACAACTGAAAGAGTAAAGACCCTACTGCAAGAGGATAAGTCTGGTGGAAATATGTAATCTGTGAGTTTAACAAAAATTAACATTTGTTTATCCAAAACGTTGTGGCGGCATGTTACAATTACATTTTTATATTTAGTTAGCAAATAAATTTGTTTTTGTAATTAATATCACATTAATTATAAAATAATTAATATCACATTATATTAAGCTGTATTTAAAGTAAATGAGAATAGGAATAAGTACTCATTAATTAGAAGTAGGTACACGACCGAGTGGGCAAATTTATCTTAGATCAGGCAAAGAAACGACATTATTAGTATGGGTTAAGTCTTGCTCCCGATCGGTCGTGCTATCCTGTAAAGAAGCGTCCAATAAAGTTATATTGTTACACGTTGCGTTTTTCTTGGGATGAACTCGAAGCACCCATAACGTTATTAATGTATATTTATAAGCATCCACTTTTTCCACGGTATTAATTTAAAAAATAAATAAATAACAACGTTTTCACATCTCTTGCATCATAAACGGTGGATATAGTCGTATCATTATTTATTTAGCCAAATATGACAACAAAAAATACTAACTTAAAAAACTTCTTGTGCCTCTCCATTTTGGGTATATTTGAATTTAAACTAACGGAGTTGCCTAGTAGTGTATTCCAATTTACAAGAGATAACTCATGGTTAACGTTGGTAAAGTCAATGACATTGAAAATACGTGATCTTTTTTTGCACGGGAATTGCATGTTAAATTGTATATGTATTAACTTCTAATTGTTAACATCCGCGACCATTTTTTTTTAATTTCATTTGTTTTTCTACTATCATATTCGAAAATTTAATAAAAAATCGTGCAACTTTTGTATTTCACATTTTTTTATAACTCTTAAAACAAAAAAGTTAAAGGGGTGGTCAAAATATAGTGAATCACCCTGTACCTAGTTATGGTGTAGAAAAGTATATTGAGTGTTTAATAAAAAAACAAGTTAAAGGTTTTTAAGAAGAAACTAAAAGTTTAATTTAGTTTTGTTAGTAGAAGTAGAAACATAAGTAATTAATAAAAATACTGAATAAATAATAAATGTTAATGATGATTGTTAAGTATAATAGCATGTTTATATTTCGCATTGCAATACCAAAATTATGACTTTTTTAAGTTTTAGAAATTTCTCGAGAATTCGAGAATTC
>NW_019419150.1:0-1160 GCF_000390285.2 Anoplophora glabripennis | reverse complement strand
GAGGTGTGTTGAACTTGGCGGACTTCATGTAGAATAGTTTTGTAATGGCGCGTACATACTGATTCTGCTGTGTTCTCAAAATAAATGTTGGATTAATATTTTTGAGGTTTTTGATCCCCCTGTATAAAAAATAAATTATTAATATGCAAACATGTGTATCTGTTTTTCAATAAAGCAATATTTTTAACTAGAATGGCTTCTCCGAAAGTATTAAAAAATAAGTAGAGTCCTAGATTATCCCAGAATGTCGAGTATTAACTAGAAGGCCATGCTTTCATATTTAAACATAAAGATTAACTCCAAGTAACTTTTCCCCATTACTTTTTTACGTAGCGTTAAGATTTAAGGTATTTTACTCTTCACTGTTTTTACCTTTTCCAAATTTTTGAACACCCTGTACATTAAATTGAACAAATGACTATCTTGCCACGGGTTTCTGGACAAGTAAAAATGAAGAATGATTTTTTTTGACAATTGAAATTTTGTATCCATTTCAGGTATGGGCAACCCGAATCGGGGACACCCTGTATAAAAGATTTATTAACAAATGTGGCCAATTTTACTCGGATTACCCAATTTTATAATTTCTATTCAACATTTTTTTTATTTATTATGGCAATGCTATAACTTGAGTTTGCCTTATCCAAATTTAGCAAACTAAGAATCTAAGGACCTTTTAATGTTTTATTTATAAACAGCTCAAAAGATTATTTATGGCTCAACGACAAAAGGTGCTTCCCAAAATAATGCCAACGGTCATCAGTTGTTGTACACCTTTTGTGTCCTTCGTAGAAGATTTCTAGTCACTTAGAATATTTTTAAAATATTCGATACTGTAGAGTGTAGATTAACTTCTCCTTAGAGGTCATGCGATATTTTGTTGTCTGTATTCCGCGTCTGACTGATAGCATACTATTTTAAATAGAGGAAAATTCAAAGCAAATCACTGTCATTTACTTACTTTCACCATAAATAACTTAATTTATTTTACTTAAAACGTTCGAAGAACTAAAATCGCCATTAATATTAAATAATGTCAAAATATTTAAAAATAAGTTATTATTCCTCCTACTAGATGGAAAACATCATATAGGGCTAGGGTTTCTGGTCGAGACTTCTCGAAGCGAGAATTCCCGGGAAATCTGGCCTTACTCGAGACG
>NW_019419149.1:8752-9554 GCF_000390285.2 Anoplophora glabripennis | reverse complement strand
TGCCTTTTTTTAGTCTAAGGTTGAAGCAACCCAGATTTATTATTTTAAAGTCTTTATCATACAGGGTGTTAAAAATTTAGGCAGTAAGTTGTAATGCTTAGTTCTCCAAAGGGGTCTTATCATTTGAATATTTTTTAAAATAACTTTCTTTCTGATTAAGATAATGAATTGAGAATTTTAGGTAATAATCATGCCACAAGGGTCTTTAACTATCACAAGTTTCATCAAAATCGGTGATAAATAAGGATAGTTTTTCTAACTACTCTTAACAGAAATTTTTCGAATTTTTTTTATTCCTTTGAATTATCAAGCAAATAATATTATTTTTTAATTATTTTAGACTTTTTTGGAGAAACAATTTCTCTACTCTTTTTCTAATTCTGCGTAGTTTAGTCACAAATATTTATTTTTTCAATAATACAGGGATGGCCAGAAGTACAGAATAAAATTCATATCATTTGAATGAGTTAATTTTTTTTAAAACGCCGAAACACGTTAACTGATTTTGATTTTTTCCCATCTTTCGGTTACATAATAATTAATTTTTCTTTCAACCCCCTAACCCCCAGCTACCCCTACTTTTTTTCCAAATGGAAACATAAAGCATGAGGGGGCTCGTTGAAAAGCTTATAGAAAATCGATTCCGGCCATACCAAATAAACAAGTTTTATTTTTTCAATAGCAAGGTTTTTAGGCTTGTATAAAACACCGACTTAACAAGTGAAATAAAATTTAATTATCTTCAGTGTTATCCTCCATGAATTTGCACAGAATAAAATAAAGAATTTGAAACTGTACCTAT
>NW_019419149.1:0-6860 GCF_000390285.2 Anoplophora glabripennis | reverse complement strand
TTAAGGACGTTCGGTAGAGATAAAACCCTCCAATGAATTTTTTTGAAATTTTGACCAGACGTTCTTATTGTTGTTACAATAAACCTGTCAAAATTTCAAGAGGTTCATCTGTTTCGTTTTCGAGATATTGAATTTCAAAGTTCAGTCATTTTAACACGGTCGCTTATGGGAAAACTGATAAAAACTCAGTTTTAAGAAAATTGGCCCAATGAATTTCGCCAATTTTTTTATATGTCACAGATAATGTTATTAATTTAATGTATACCAAGTTTCGCGACGATCATCTGATTCGTTTATGAGAAAAAAAATAAATAAGAGTTCGTCAGAAACGCGACGGCATCGTCGCAAGTTTCTCATTCTTCGTAGTTTGGAGGTTATACTGTTTGGCTTTGGGCATTTTTACGAATGAAATCTACGAATATAAATACAATTGTCACCAGTCTTTTTAATTATTTATTTATTCATTTTTATTACATTTTCACGAACAAATTTCAATTCCTCTATCCAAAGAACCCCAAACCCCAAAATTTTGTGTAGATATTTGCATTTATTAAGAAATAAATGGAAATAAACTAAAATAATATTTTATATTTAACACTCTGTATCTCTTTAACTATCAACTTTTGGACTAAGGTAAGTTCGGCTAAATCGCAATATTTTTGCTTCGGGAATCTACCCATGAATTTCGGCCCGTTACCTCGGGACCACCCTGTATTCTTACATTTTACGTTGTACTTTTACATCTTAAAATACAATATCCTAATAGACCGGGGCGGATCTGTCGAAATATCCCACTTCTTAAGTACGTAAAAATGATTAAATTTATTACCGATGTTGCAAAATAGCAATAATTGTCGGAAAAAGGGCAAAATAATCAAGTTCTTTGGATGATTTTTTAAAAATATTTTAATTGCTCCGAGGACGTTGTAATTTTGGTAGAAAAAACTTTAGAGTATAATAAGACAACACATCAAATTTCATTAAAGTCGGTTGGATAGTTTTTGCAAAATAATTTTTTTTTTAAATTTTGGAAAATATTTTTCGAATTTTCAAAATGTTGGACAGCCTCGAATAAAGCATATAGATACTTGAAAATTTTTTCACATGGAAAAGACCGCTCAACCTTTCAAATGGTTTTTGAAAAATTGAAATCGGTTGATTAGGACGGCCACAGTAAATTTTTAAAGTTAACACTCTTTTTTTTTATTTTTAAACGATTAGATTACATTTATCAATTTGCAATTTAGTTTTTTTCAAAAATTATAATCTTTTCTATATGAAAAAATTTTCAAGTATCTAGATGCTTTAATTAAGACTGGCAACATTTTGAAAATTCAAAATTTTTTTTTAATTAATGTATTAATTATGTTAATCATTAATGTCCTGGCGATGAGTGAAAAAATGAGAGTAATGGCTACGTGTTTACGAAGAAAATCCCCATTAGTAGTCTCTATGACAATAATAACATTTTCATTTGTTTCAAAGTGCTTGTCGTTTTGAACTACTGTTAATCATAGAGTTAATTATTAACACTTTCTTTAAAATCGTCAAAATGGCTGGTTATTCCAATGAAAAAAAATGTGCTATATCAAAAATAATAGAAATGCAACTATGGCTTTAAACAATTATATTAGAAATTATCCCGAAAGACAACTACCAAATAAACGGTATTTTTCTAAACTTATGAGTCTTATGACAAATTTGAGAATGTTTGGAAGATTTGAAAAACCACATGCTAAAAACTGTGATAAAGGTACTAATAATAACCGAGACAATCAAATAATACAACAGGCCAATATCGCCAACAAAGTATGTAATTGAGAAATAAACATTCAAAAGACAACAATTAGTACTTTAGAAAACTACATTTTGTTTGGTGTGACTGCTCTATAATAGTTTCGAAAAATTATGCAGTGTTGCCAGATTTATTAAAAATATAAAAATATTGATTTTTGAGATGGTTTTTGAAATTTGTTCTTATTTATATTGCATCATTGAAAAGCTAAAAAATGCTCAGCTTAAAATTTAATATGGCGCCCATAAAAAAAATAAAGTTGATGATGTTTTCTCGCAATCGAAAGGTCGCAATAAAGATATAAATATAGAGGAAAATTCCTCGAAAAAACTTGCTGTGAAAATGTATTTTCAGATTTTAATATTTCCTTTAAATAAAAAAGTTACAGACGATTTTCGAAAACGCCACATTTACTTTTTTTTCTAAAAATCTGAAGAGCTAGAACCGATCTGCAAGCGTCATTAAGTTAGCAACAGAACTGTCTAAAACTTTCCTTGTTTTCCTCTCTTATAATTTCCACTGTATACTCGGCTGACCCTGTCCGCAATTATGTTACTTTCTCGGTAAAATTTAACGTGACATTTTACATAATAACTAATCACGCTCGGGCGATTATCTGAAATTATATCAAACTTCTAAATTTGTTACAACGTGACGCTTTACATAATACGTAGAAGATTCTATATAATTATTATAAACACGCATGCATACTTTTAGAACACCGAAGGCTTTATTAAAGTTCACTGAGTGAAGTAAAAAAAGTGTAGCTATATATAGTTTGCTAAAACTAAGAATAACTTATAAAATCGCTACTTATATATGTCCAAACAACGTTAAACAATATTCAGAGTGTTCTATAACAATTTACATACAGGATGTCCCATTTTAATCGATCGATTAATCCATGTTCCTACAGAGCATCGGATTCAAAAAAAGTCTCTCTATTTACCTCACAAATTATCTCCGCTGTTAAATATTTTAACATTTAGGGCATAACTGAGGTTTACATTTGGAGTGACCAACACACGCACCTGATGTATATCTCCGAGATCATCGAAACGCCCCATTATATGCCGTTGGCGGCGATAAAATAGTTATCTGTAATCTTACGAGTGTTTGTATGTGTTGTACAAACGTTTTGACAAAGAAATAAACGAAAGAGCCGCTTTACGTAACACTTTTTATTCCTCCTCGTTGTTTACTCTCAAGTGGGTAATGTACTGGTAGTTTATTAAGACGGATTCGTCTATTTCCTGGGCGAGAAAGACGTATGTGAGAGGTTACTCTCTGAGTTATTTACATCATTGTTTGCTCTCCTGGGCTTATAAGCAGGCGTTTGTTTGAATCAAGACTGAGATCTTTATTAATAAATAAATCCCTTATTCCCCCCGCGCTTCTCCGGGGGCACGAAAATTGCCGTGGAATTGTCCTTCGCAGAAAAAAATGATATGAGAAAGGTGATTTCTTATTCCTCATATTTTTTTAACGTTTTGTTTTTTCGCCTGAAATGACAAAGTTCTCGCGATATTTGATGCCACGGACCTTTTTGCCATAAATAAAATACTTACAGCGATTGGGGACTATGGAAGAACTGGTGTCTGAAAATTATGGACAGAGTATGATTAAAATAAAAACAAATGTTCGTACCTATAAAGGGCATAGGTGACACTAAATTATAGAATATCAATAAATTAAAAGATTTAATACTAGGTATTTCATTTTTGCTGTTATATTTTGATAACAACAAACATCTATAACTTTGTTAACTTAAATAGAACACCCTGTGTTGTCGTGTGCAGGTTAAAATTTCCTTTCAAGCCATATAAGTATTGTTAGGGTTGCCGTTACTACTTTTAGAGATATTTGCAATTTTCTATTTTTTAGACAGTTTTTCTCGTATCAGACCTGTTATCAAATTGGCCATGACCAGAAACACTCCAAAAACAATTAAAATACCTTGACATTTGTCAAGTTAATTGTCAAATTATTGCTATGTCAGTAACAGTTTTTGCCGGAAATTTAAATTAAAATGCCTGGGGATCGTTTAAATTGTACTAATGAGGATTATTTTAATTTGTTTGTTATTTATGTAATATGTGACAAAGTTATTTCTAGAACATGTAGAGAATTTGCTGATTTGCTCAAGAGAAGAAAAGTGTAAGAGCAACAACAACGAGAGCCCGGCTCGAGTCATTCGAATTTATTTGGTAGTAATTCGTATCCATGATATTTATTTAAGATTTTTTGGGATACACGATTTTCATTTTTTGCGATATTTTGCGATTTCTGCAAAATTTTTGGCTAATGAGGCTCAACAGGCTTTAAGATTCAACTTCGACTCGACAAAATTTATGAGAAAAACACTTGATCCAATCTAGAAAACCACTTTCTAAATTTTCTCACACATTAATATGATTTTTTGCCATTTCCAGCTATTTTTTGCGTTTTTTGCAAAATTTGTGGGGGATACAGCTAATAAACTTGGGACGCTAATTCAACGAATCAGAACATACAAGAAATACACTTAATCAAGGCCAGAAACAATTTTTTTTCCGATTTTTTGCACTCACTAATGTGATTCTTAACATTTTTCGCTGTTTTTAGTGATTTTTATTATTTTGCAATTTTTGCAAAATCTGGGGCGGAGTAGCGTAAAAGAGGTCAGATTTGGATTTAACACATCAAAATATATAAGAAACTCACTTGACCAAGTTCAGAATAAATTTTTTTGAATTTTTTGCGCTCAATAACGTGATTTTTGACGAATTTTCGCTATTTTTAGTGATGTGATTTTTCTTTATTATTTTGCAATTTTTGTAAAATCTGGGGCGGAACTATTTTCAATATTTTTTTGTCAAAATACATAAAGCCTATTAGGTCAAATCAAAGATACAGACCACTTTTTTGTGTGTTATCGCCATTATTAAATTAATTCATTAATTCATAAACTAATGTTTCAAATGTACATTTTCTCGCTACATTTTGCCCGTAGAAGAAGTAAAAGACTCAATTGAAGCCCCATTGCATGCACATTGCACATCGGAAAACATTTACAGCCGAGCGTTCGCACCGGCCATAATTGAAAAATAAATTCGTCATGCACCTCTAAATACCTGACAATTTCCCGGCGAATGAAAACCGCGATATGAATGCGCCTCGCGACGGGCAAAACACGGCGCTCCGGCCGGAGTTATTCAGGTGGCGTGCTCCTCTATTTCCATGGAACGCGAAATGATATTTCATAACTGAAATAGAAGTTTCTCTATTCAGAGCGCCGAGCTTTATGTGTTTTTAGTCGGCGGCGGGGCTAAAGAAAACGATCAAGTTGAGAGGTGCTCGTTCATGCCGCAATGTGCTACGCTCCAGCGGCGTTCGTCGCCAGGGGGCTGACTGAAAATTGTGAATGTAATGGAAGTTAATTTGGAGGCACTTTAGATTTTTTTAATAACGAAATTAATTATATTCAACTAGTTTCAATTTGTTGTTTTAAAATAACTTGTGTTGATGTTGCTGAATGACTTTTCGAACTTTTGACACTTCTACTAATGTGACTTTCCGATTTCTGACAGCTATATCTATTCACGACAATTCACCACCAAGATGGCTTGATAAGTATACTGTTTTTACTAACTTGTTGATTTTAATTGATAGCAATTGTTTTTTCTAGGAGCAAACTAGCGATGTTACTGCTACAGGTAAAAATGGGAGACTGGCTACCTCGAACCCGGAGATTACTTTTAATAAATGTGAAAAACAAGTGAAAATTACTATGGCAACAATAACCAACATTTTTGAAATTTTATTTATGCAAATACTGATTTTTGGACTGAATTATGATGCATGAAATTTACATTTTCAGCTTCCTTGCCTTTTTTACGTCTTTTGACAGCAATTGCACGTTTCTACTTGCACTTGCTTATCATTAATTTAGGATTAGAGAGTTTACGAAAATTAACTCGTAGTGATTTAGACAGAATTCTCTCTCCTTCTCCCTCTCCCTCTTCCTCTTCCTCTTCTTCTTCCCCAACAAAAGTTAGTTGATTTTAAAATTAAAAGTAGGAACGTTGCCAAAATTTAGCCAAGAGTAAAATATTGAAAAAAACGTCTTGACAGCAGTGTAAGCACGGAAAATAGCCGGCTACACCATTTTCTTGAATTTCCCAGCCGCAAAGAAGCGCAACAAGTAAGTCCCGGCAAAATCAATTCAAAGTAATAGTAACACCAAGAAGAAACCAAACGACATAATTCACCATTTTGGGAATCGAATGTACGGAATATGACTAACAGCAGTGGAGAAGTACAGTGCACTGACTCAGAAGAGAGATTTCAAATTTCAAGCAAGGGACTTTAACAAAGCAAGAGTGCCTTAAAACAATTAACTAAAGGTGAAATTCACAAAGAACCATAAATGAATGCACCGTTGATTTAATTTCGTACGGAATATCCGTATATCTGTTATTTAATTTTATGATTTAGAATAAGTATTGGCACAGAATAGGGTAGGTTGGAATAAGGTTTGCATATGATCTTAGAAATGTCATTATAAAAATTTTGAATTGAAAAATGTAATAAATAAATCAGTTAGCTAGTTACACAAGATATTATTTATTTTTCAAAATACAGTAGACGATAACATAAAAATTAAATGAAATCATTCCACTTTGATGAAATTATTAAGTCTGGTCAAATTAACTTTAAATACATGTTTTCTTTTAATTTCAATTACCTTAAGTCATTGACTAGATAAAAAAAAATAATAAACAGCCTTTCTCAGAACATCACCTTGAGCTAAGATTTGTCGTGGTCACAAAATTCATACTGTTTCAAAATTGAGACCTTCTTTCCAAATTAGCTGACCAGTTCTGAACTAAATTGAAAACATATGCTCATATGAGCTGGCGCCCAACTAAGAAAAAAAGAAGTCTGGTTGGTAGAAGAAGAAGAAAAGCTTAAGCCAATCAAGGTAAGAAAGGAAAACATACTCACTCAAAATTATAACAATATAGTCATGGCTTTACTGCGTATTTTGACAAGAAACAGTTTTCTTAAGAGGAGAATATTATTA
>NW_019419148.1:7874-9568 GCF_000390285.2 Anoplophora glabripennis | reverse complement strand
TACTAGTTCGGCGTCTGAGACCGAACCTCGAAAGTACATCACAGTACTTAGCTTAGTCAAATACATTACAGGAGTCTGCAATAGTTAAGTATTTTCTGGGAAAAATCTTTATATATTTTTTGTTGCATTTTTTGAGGCCTTTATGCTCGTAAAAACAAATTTGACATCCATGGCCAACTTTGACAGTAATCATAAAAAAACCGGAAAAGTGCCGAAAGTTTAGTTTAGTCTAACTTTTTTATTTTAAGAGATAGAGAAAACTTATTTTAATAAAATTTCATGGCAAAATTGATATATTTCACCTGGTATAAACAGATTTTGAAACTATCGGCTGTAAATTCCTATACCGTTAAATGCCCAAATATCCACCCAATACGAAGGGTCTTCCGCCCACAATCCAATATTTCTGGATCTGGGGCGAAGACAGAGATATGAAGGCACCTTCACGAGGAGGTTCACTGACTGGGAGCGTTTCCGAACAGTAATGCAAGGAAACATGGCGCTCCCAGTCATCGAAACCACCCATGATCTGGAGGCGGCAATCCTCTCCCTTGAGACTGACATTAAAAACGCCCTGACTCAGACTACGACGGAGACTATTGTCCCCCGACTGACAAACCCCCGGGGCACCCTCCCCGATGACATAAAAAACTTAATACGTGACAGACGACGTGCGAAACGGCTTGCCACCCGCACCCGCCTCCCCCGACACAGACATGACTTAAACGTACTTAACAGACGGGTGAAGGCGGCTCTGGATGAACTGGCCCAGGATAACTGGGCTAGGCACCTGGAGTCGCTGGATCCACAAGACAACAGCCTCTGGAAAACGCAGAGGGCCCTGCGACAGACCGCTCGCCGTAAAATTCCTCCAATCCACGGTAGTGTGGGGGTGGTTTACACGAACCAGGAAAAGGCCGAGGCTTTCGCCGATAGCCTGGAACTGCAGTGTAGACTGCCTCAGCTGCCCGACGAAGACGAGGAATTCGAGATAGTGGCTGAGCGCGCGGCCCGACGCGTCGACAGAGAGCCAGACAATGACATAATCCCCCCCGCAACACCTGACGAACTAAGACTGACAATACGCAGACTTAAAAACAGAAAAGCCCCCGGACCCGACAATATACATAACACGACACTTAAACGACTACCACACAAGGGCCTCATGGCCCTACTAAACATAACAAACGCGACACTCAGACTAAGACACTTCCCTACCCGCTGGAAAACAGCAAACATAATCCTTATCCCAAAACCCAACAAAGATCACACCATCCCATCCAACTACCGGCCCATTAGCCTGCTCCCGGCTATGAGCAAAGTGGTAGAAAAAATTATCCTAACCCGTCTAAGAACCCACTCCCAAGAACTGCAAGTCATTCCAGACGAGCAGTTCGCCTTCCGACCCAATCACTCCACTGAACTCCAAATCCTTCGCCTTACCGAGCACATCACGGCGGCCTTCAACAGGGGACAGTACACTGGTGCTGTCTTCCTGGACGTCGCAAAGGCCTTCGATACGGTTTGGCATGAAGGCCTACTGATGAAAATGCTCACCAACCAATATCCCATATCCTTTACCAAACTCATAAAATCCTACCTACACCACCGAAAATTCCGCATCCAAATCCAAGATTCCCTTTCCACCACCCGTCCCATGGAGGCCGGTGTCCCCCAGGGCACCGTCCTGTCCC
>NW_019419148.1:5400-6255 GCF_000390285.2 Anoplophora glabripennis | reverse complement strand
TCAAATTGTAAAAAATGTAATAAATATAAAAGATAAAGGCAACATGTAGTATATCGCAAGAAAGAGGAAAAAAACAAGCAATTATTTTGTGGCCATAGTCTACTTCGATGACAATTTTTTTTTGCCCGTGTAGGGGGCGCAGCAATTTACATACGATAGTTCCAAAATCTGTTTATACCAGGTGAAAAATATCAATTTTGCCATGAAATTGTATAAAAATAAGTTTTCTCTAACTCTTAACATAAAAAAGTTAGACGACCCTAAACTTTCGGCAGTTTTCCGGTTTTTTTATATATTCTCACAAAGTTGGCCATGGATCTCATATTTGTTTTTACGAGCATAAAGGCCTTAAAAAAGTGCAACAAAAAACATATAAAGATTTTTGACGTGCGACGTATATTAAGCGAGATACATCGAAGGGGCCCTCTTACAGTAGACAGCCTGTATATATAAACGATACAGACAGCGAAACTACTAAACATAACAAACGCTACACTCAGACCTAACAAAGACCATACCTTCCCTTCTAACTACCGGCCCATCAGTCTACTCCCTGTTATGAGCAAAATGGTACGCCACGCCGCCATTATTCCATGGCTAAAAATTGGCCTCAATGATTTGGGATCGAGGGGGATTATCCCTCTTTATCCTGCCTCATCTCGTGTAGGCCTGGACAGCCTTCGTAGGTGGGCCCCATCCGTCGTCTACCCCGACCGCAAATGCGGCCGGTGTAGGCGCTTTGTGGGACCTCCTTTTGTCCTGGCTGGGCCCCGCCGGCTAGGGCCCTTTCTTCTGGCGCTCTTCTTGCTTCGCCGGCTCGTCTGTGTAAACCCCGGGGGTAGTGTCATGTTTATG
>NW_019419148.1:0-4208 GCF_000390285.2 Anoplophora glabripennis | reverse complement strand
TTTAAAAAAAAGTGGCAATCTTAGAATTTGTGGCGATTTCAAGGTAACCTTAAATCAACAGTTAATAGTTCAAAAATATCCCTTGCCTAGAATAGAATATCTATTTAGTCAATTACACGGAGGTGATAAATTCTCAAAAATTGATTTATCTGAAGCGTATCAACAAGTTTTATTGACCGAGGAGTCAAAAAAATACGTTACCATATCTACTCATAAGGGGCTTTTTGCTTATACTCGCCTACCATATGGCATAACTAGCGCACCCAGTATTTTCCAAAATATAATGGAGCAAATGCTATGTGATTTGCCGGGAGTTGTATGCTGTTTGGATGATATTTTGATTACCGGGAAAAATGACCAGGAACATTATGTGCACCTGGAAAATGTTCTATCGCGATTACATGAATGCGGATTAAAGGTAAAAAAAGAAAAATGTTCGTTTTTTCAGGATAGTGTACAATATTTAGGTCACAAAATTGACAAAAACGGTTTGCATACTACAGACGAAAGAATTTACGCGATAAAAAATGTGCCGGTGCCGACAACGGTAACCGAGTTAAAATCATTTTTGGGAATGGTAAATTTTTATAATAAATTTATTCCAAATGCATCGACAATTTTAAAACCTCTTTATTCGTTACTTAAGAAAGATAGTAAGTGGGAGTGGTCTGATAAATGTCAAAAAAGTTTTGAGGATGTAAAAAATATGTTAATGTCGTCTTCGGTGTTAACACATTTTGACCCCGACAGATTAATAAAATTAACGGTAGATGCATCAAGTTTTGGTGTAGGGGCGATAATTAGTCACGTATATGATGATAAGAGTGAACGTCCTATTGCTTTCGCCTCACGTTTATTAAACTCGACTGAATTAAGTTATAGTCAAATTGAAAAAGAAGCTTGCGCGATAATTTTTGGAGTAAAAAAATTCTTCCAATATTTATATGGTAGAAAGTTTTTGTTATATTCGGATCACAAACCTCTTTTGTCGATATTCGGGTCTAAGAAAGGTATTCCACAATTCGCAGCTAATCGGTTGCAACGTTGGGCGCATATTTTATCAGCATTTGATTATGACATTCATTACGTAAATTCAAATAACAATAGTGCAGATTATTTTTCGAGACATCCAGTTGATAGCGAAAATTCAGATTATAATTGAATCGGTGAGATTAAGAACAGTACAAGTCCAAAAATGGCCATTTTCATCTGTAATAGCCATTTAGAATTAAATACAAAGCTGCATCGAATGAGTGGAAGAACAGTACTAAAATCACCTTGCAAAGACACTTGCCAGCTCTCACTGTGAAGCATTGGAAGTAAGAACAGTACATGTCCTGGACCTGTACTGTTTTTATTCTCAACAGATGGCGTTGTTGATTTATGATCAGGTTCAGCTGTTTTAGTGGTATTTCATGCTACTTGAGTGTTGAGTATGCTTATTATGGTTAATTCCAGTAGGTGTTTTTAAAATATAGTGTTAAAATAAAATAAAGCAATGTCATCGGATGATAGTAGTCAGATAGAAAGTGAAAATGAAACAACGCCAGGTAAAAAACGTACTAAAAATCCAGAACAATGGAAAGCTAATAAAAGAAAGTTTGCACGTCAACATGGTGAGTCATATATGTCTACATCTGGAAAGATTGTGGAAAAAAAAAGGACTGGACCTCCATGCACGTAAGTTTTTTTTGTTTTATAATATTTTAATCTTACGTGTTAAACTTTTGGTAGGTGCAAAATAAAATGTACAAGCAAATTTACTGACGAAGAAAAAAATTTGATAATTTCAAAATTATACGATGGAAAAACCAAAAAATGAACTGGATACTTTTCTTCAAGGTTTAATTGAAACAGAACCCATTGCAAGGCGACGTGTTCCAGATGAAAACAACGCTAAGCCAAAAGCTGCATCTTATCAGTATTTTGTTAAGAAAAATCAAGAACGAGTGTCAGTATGCAAACAAGCATTCATGAATNAGTCATATATGTCTACATCTGGAAAGATTGTGGAAAAAAAAAGGACTGGACCTCCATGCACGTAAGTTTTTTTTGTTTTATAATATTTTAATCTTACGTGTTAAACTTTTGGTAGGTGCAAAATAAAATGTACAAGCAAATTTACTGACGAAGAAAAAAATTTGATAATTTCAAAATTATACGATGGAAAAACCAAAAAATGAACTGGATACTTTTCTTCAAGGTTTAATTGAAACAAAATCCATTGCAAGGCGACGCAAACGTGTTGTAGATGAAAACAACGCTAAGCCAAAAGCTGCATCTTATCAGTATTTTGTTAAGAAAAATCAAGAACGAGTGTCAGTATGCAAACAAGCATTCATGAATTTGTATGCAATATCTCACTTTCGTGTCCAACGCTTGAATTTGTTACTTAGTAAAGGAGAATCCCCTAAAGATATGCGGGGAAAGCACAATAACAGACCTTCCTCAGTTACAGAAGAATCTAGACTTAAAATAAAAATGCATATTGAATCCTTTCCTTATAAAATTTCACATTATGCTACAAAAAACATTCATTATCTGGACTCAAAGCTTAACGTGAAGTCCATGTTTGAACTTTTCATTAAGAAATATCCTGAATTAGATAATAAGGTTAAATACGAATACTATCTAAAATACTTCAATGAAAATTATTCCTTGAAGTTCGGAAGACCACAAGTAGACGTGTGCAGTGAATGCGAACGACTCAGTACAAAATTAAGAAATACTAATTTAAACGATAATGCCAAAAGGGTTTGTGCAGCAGAACTTATTATTCACAAGAGAAGAGCTAAAAAGTTTTATAATAAACTGCAAGAAGTACAAAAATTGTCTAAGGAGCGCCCTGACATTTTAGGAATCACTTTTGATTACATGCAGAATTTGCCCCTCCCAATTCTACCCGTGCAAGAAATATTCTACTTTAGGCAGCTTTGGATTTATTGCTTTGAAGTACACAACTTAAAAACAGATGCTGGTCATTTCTATATGTATCATGAGGGTCAAGCCCTGAAAGGTCCCAATGAGGTATGTACCTTCCTGAATGACTACATTATAAACCATATACCTCAAGAGGTTCAAGAATTGCACATTTTTTCTGACGCTTGTCCAGGGCAAAATAAGAACAATACGATAGTGAGATTTTTAATGGCTGTACAAAGCAGTAAGCGCTTCAAAATGATCTACCACCATTTTCCAATTCGTGGTCATTCTTTTTTGCCCTGCGACAGGGACTTTGGGAGTGCAAAAAGATTAATCAGAAGATGTGATCGTGTATACGTACCTGAGGAATATGAGGACATGATTAAAAATTCCAGAAAAAAAATACCATTTACAATAAATATTATTTCTTACGGAGATATACTTGATTTTAAGAATTGGTGGCCTCCCTTCTATAAAAAGAACTGTAGAACAATCGCAAATAGAGTATCTGAAAATTTTACGATTTCGAAATACATGCAGTTCGTGTACGACGCATCATTTCCAGGCTATGTTAAATGCTCAGACTTTATAGATGGTGCTGTTTCTTGTACTTTCAAGTTATTAAAACAAAATGAAAGTCCGGAGATTCCTACGAATAAAGCATATTCCGAACCTGTGCCAATTAACAAAAAGAAAATGAATGACATAAAACAGATAATGAAATACATTGAGGGAGAACAGCTAGAGTTTTACTATCATATAACATCGTGGCCAACTACTAATATGGACGATGGTCATGATGCTGGTAACCAAGTCTGATTATTTATGTATTTTTGTTCAATAAAATATGCTTTATCATTACGTATTGTTTTATTTCGTGCAATTGCCGCCAAAAATTCTAATAAAATCGACATTGAGAATAAGAACAGTACAAGTCCGAATTTTATTTTGTGAATATATAAACAATGCATGAACTGACATATTTTATTTTAAGTTTAAAGGATATCTCAAATAATAAACTAAAACTTTTATGTACATACCAAACCAGTAAAATGCATAAGAAACAGAATGAACATGTTTCCTTATTTTCCTAAAATTCAAACATTTGGACTTGTACTGTTCTTAATCTCACCAATTCAATTATTCAAAACAAAATTATTTATTTAGTGATTTACAAATAGACATGAACGAAATATCTTATTTAAATTTCTTGAAAGAATCAAGTTTTCCATTAAATTTTAAACAAATTAAAAATGAAACGTCCAAAGATATAATATTGAGTAAAG
>NW_019419147.1:1997-9525 GCF_000390285.2 Anoplophora glabripennis | reverse complement strand
ACATTCCCATCCTTAGATACTAATGCCTACTTTCAATGTGTTTACTTCTCAAGCCCAACGACCCCTAGGTCATAAATTAAAATGCTTATAAACATTATATTGTACCCTAAGCTTAAGAAAGACTTTTAGTTTCTAATCTGATTTGATACCGAATAGACGTTCTCTCTGAATAAGTGAATAAACAATAATATCTTTTAATTATTAAAGTGTTTTAGTTCTAACCATAATCCCAACAGGTTATGGGCCCAGGTACGGACTAATTATTATTATTACATAAAACAATTATCACAGTGAAAAGTGTTTTAATAAATTAGTGATTAACGGACACAGTGTATATTGACAATTATGAATACCACACAAAAATCAAAACGAAATATTACTCCGTTCGAGGGACATCATTATTCGATCTGGAAGTTTCGAATTAAAACTTTGCTTTCTGAAGAAGGTGTTCTACAAGTGTTAGAAGAAACTCCCCAGGAGGCGACGGAGAACTGGAAAAAAATGGAAGGGCTTGCAAAAGGTTGTATCGTAGAAAATTTGAGTGATGCAATAATTGGTTGCTAGGAAAACTGTACGATTTTTTTACCTAGCTGTGCGATTTTTTTACCGTACGTAATAGGAATCTTACATTGATCGCAATGTTTTTAAGTATTTACAGTAGTGGTCGTAGGTAAAAGTAATAACTTGATTTTGGAAGCGTCGAGATTAAAACAGACATAAATACGTCAATTTACATGGTACAAATAAGTTATATAATAATTAAAAGGCAACATATAAGGTAATTAATAATACAAAGTAAAAAAAATCTTGAACCCCGTAATGGTATAACACAATTAGCTGTTTTTAAATTTTTGTTAATCTTTTTTGTAATACAAATATTTATACAGGGTGATTATTAAGTACTTGCACAAACTTTAAAGGGCAAACCTTTGACTAATTCTAAGAAAAAAAGTTCAGATGAACATGGGTCCGCACTGGCTTGGTTATTGAGATACAGGGCATCCAAAAAAATTATTTGTCTGGTATTTTCATTATACTTTTGTTTAATAACACTATAAGTTTGTATAAGTACTTAATAAACACCCTGTATAGCAATTTTCCCTATTCTTAAGACCGAATGAATTGAATATAACTATAATTGAATTGTAACTCGAAGAAATTGTTTTGGGGGTGCCTCAAGGCTCAATATTGGGGCCGGTTCTATTTATTTTATATTTATTTTTTTTAATTTATTTAACTTTATATTTTATTAGCTTGGAGCAAGTCGTAATGAAGGACTGTTTTACCATGTTACTGATGAACTTTTTCTTGAGTAGTATCTCAAAAATCTGATGCTCTTTTGAATGAAAATTGTAACAAAACCCTGAAGTTATTGAGGGATGGAATAAAACTCAAATAATTAGATTTCACAACAGAATTTCTAAATCCCAGACAACCCTTTATTCTCCGGAGAAAATCACGCTTGTACAATTGATTTCTGCTTTCAGTTCGATTAATTNTTACAGAGGCTACTATTTAAGATACAAGTAAATATTTAGTTCAATGTCAATTTGGATCTTAGTTTGACAGCTTTGACAAGTGTATCAAGAACATAATACAACAATACGCATTTGTTGAAAGATACTCAAGTTACGTAAACAAAAACATTCCCATCCTTAGGTACTAATGGCTACTTTCAATGTGTTTACTTCTCAAGCCCAACGACCCCTAGGTCATAAATTAAAATGCTTATAAACATTATATTGTAGCCTAAGCTTAAGAAAGACTTTTAGTTTCTAAGCTGATTTGATACCGAATAGATGTGCTCTCTGAATAAGTGAATAAACAATATCTTTTAATTATTAAAGTGTTTTAGTTCTACCCATAATCCCAATAGGTTATGGGCCCAGGTACGGACTAATTATTATTATTACATAAAACAATTATCACAGTGAAAAGTGTTTTAATAAATTAGTGATTAACGGACACAGTGTATATTGACAATTATGAATACCACACAAAAATCAAAACGAAATATTACTCCGTTCGAGGGACATCATTATTCGATGGAAGTTTCGAATTAAAACTTTGCTTTCTGAAGAAGGTGTTCTACAAGTGTTAGAAGAAACTCCCCAGGAGGCGACAGAGAACTGGAAAAAAATGGAAGGGCTTGCAAAAGGTTGTATCGTAGAAAATTTGAGTGATGCAATAATTGGTTGCTAGGAAAACTGTACGATTTTTTTACCTAGCTGTGCGATTTTTTTACCGTACGTAATAGGAATCTTACATTGATCGCAATGTTTTTAAGTATTTACAGTAGTGGTCGTAGGTAAAAGTAATAACTTGATTTTGGAAGCGTCGAGATTAAAACAGACATAAATACGTCAATTTACATGGTACAAATAAGTTATATAATAATTAAAAGGCAACATATAAGGTAATTAATAATACAAAGTAAAAAAAATCTTGAACCCCGTAATGGTATAACACAATTAGCTGTTTTTAAATTTTTGTTAATCTTTTTTGTAATACAAATATTTATACAGGGTGATTATTAAGTACTTGCACAAACTTTAAAGGGCAAACCTTTGACTAATTCTAAGAAAAAAAGTTCAGATGAACATGGGTCCGCACTGGCTTGGTTATTGAGATACAGGGCATCCAAAAAAATTATTTGTCTGGTATTTTCATTATACTTTTGTTTAATAACACTATAAGTTTGTATAAGTACTTAATAAACACCCTGTATAGCAATTTTCCCTATTCTTAAGACCGAATGAATTGAATATAACTATAATTGAATTGTAACTCGAAGAAATTGTTTTGGGGGTGCCTCAAGGCTCAATATTGGGGCCGGTTCTATTTATTTTATATTTATTTTTTTTAATTTATTTAACTTTATATTTTATTAGCTTGGAGCAAGTCGTAATGAAGGACTGTTTTACCATGTTACTGATGAACTTTTTCTTGAGTAGTATCTCAAAAATCTGATGCTCTTTTGAATGAAAATTGTAACAAAACCCTGAAGTTATTGAGGGATGGAATAAAACTCAAATAATTAGATTTCACAACAGAATTTCTAAATCCCAGACAACCCTTTATTCTCCGGAGAAAATCACGCTTGTACAATTGATTTCTGCTTTCAGTTCGATTAATTATTTATTAAAAAAAATTTTTATTATATTCAGGGTTATTTTTTATGATAATAGTTTTCCGTAATCAAAAATGTCACACTGAAAAAAAAATCATACAAATACAAAATACAAAAAAACAACTATACAGGATGTTGCAAAACATATGTCGGCAAATGAGGGTGTGATCCATTGGTTCATTCTAAGAAAAAAGGTTCCTATTCGAGCGTCAAAAGAAATTGTTTTAAGTTTTTTGATGATATCTCAAGAAGCGTTTGAGACACAGAACTGAAATTTTGTACATGTGTTGTCATTAACATTAGCTACTTTTGAGAGCTAATTCAGTTTTTAATCATAAGACAGTGACGGAGATTTTAGCATTGCGTGGCTACAATTGCTAAAAGATGAAGTACATAATAAAAGAATAAACATCATATGACATCTCTAAAGAAACAGGAAAAAACAAACAAATTTAAACTGCCAAATATAATTAAAAACAACAAGTAAGTAAGGAGAAAAAGTTTTAACTAAAGATGAATTAATATATTTATATTATGCACCAGTAGATTTAGTGTTGCATTTACTTGTACGACAATTCTTCTCTTGCTCAAAATATATTCGTTTCACAAAAAAGTAAAAATATTTTTGTCGAATTTAATATTTTAACAATATACATCTTGAAAGTATACCACCAAGTCTAACCATAACTTGCTCGTCTTTAAACTTACACTAAAAAAAATATTGTCCAAAAAAAAAATTTTTTTCTGTGTTCTGTGTCTTCGATATATTTTTTTTCAAAGTTTTTCAGTTCAAAATTATTGACCACTGCTATACATCTTTGATAACTGATGCATTATTTAGATAATCCACCACATTTGGAAATTATTAAACTCCAAATCGACCACAATAACTAAACAGACCAAACTGGTTCTAGGCGGAATGTTTCCGGCCCGGTCCTGTAGCGAATAGTCCGCTATTCATTCCACTCGAGTGTAGTTCCAGTCAACATAAATCCCCTTGTCGAAAACATTCGCCATTACCCCGTATGTCGCGAGTGTTTATTGCCTTTTTGGCGCTGCTGTGCGCGTCTTACACTCTAAATCAAATGTTTGGGCTGTAGTTTGCTCCTAGCAAATCAAGACGGATATTGTAATTTCCACTGGCGTTGGAACGTTTAATAGACTCGCGCAGGGAACTAACAGATTCGTATTGTTAATGGGAGTTTTTCGTGTACAGTCTAAATGAAATACAATGAGTGTTTTTAATGGAAAGGAACTTCGGATGTAAGTTAACAGCAAACAATGTGAACTCTGAACAAGTCTAATCTCTAATTTGCCGTGCTTGCATTTTGGAATCACTTCAGCAATGTATATTGCAAGCTTCGCTGGTGATACTCAACTTTATTACCAATTTGACGTTAATGTGTATGAATCGAGAGAGTTGATATAGTTAGACTTTGTGTCAGGAGAAAACGATGCTGATGCAAGAAGACAATATGAGATAGATTGTCCTGACCTATAAGTATCGAATAAGAAAATGCTTGTGATTTATTCAATATTTAAGAGATTACGGAATCTTTGATTACTAATACAGTAATGTTGAACGAGAACAAACTCATAGAATGAGAAACTTAGAACTAGAAACGCCGGAACGTCGTGGACGTTCCGTGGAAGGATTCTGGAATCAGTACTCGAAGATTAGCCACAAGATTTCAAGTAAAAGTTATAAAAATCCAAGGCCATTGCCATGAGTAGTACTTTATATTATATTAAATTATGGAATTTGACAACAATGCATAGCACAGTTTCTAATTATTGTGCATGTACTACGACTAACGCGCTCCGTTGTTTGAGGTCATAAAAAAAGTTTAAAAAAGTTCAGGTTTCTAAAAGCCAAATATTGTCTTCGTATAAATATGACTCCCATTCAGACTTTTTTTCTAATTGTTTATTTCCTTTTTAAGGTTTGTTTGCACTTTTTTTAAGAGTGTATTTAGTTTGATATAATTTTAAACACATTTTATCAAGTTATTTTTTAATTCCGTAAAAACAAACTGCGTTTGAACCATTGTCTCTCTCTGCGGTGAGTATACAACGTACCAACCGCCAGCGCCAGAAAGAACAATTTTTCAAATTGCCGCACGCCCCCTAGGCCGTACAGACGGGTCATATTGAGATATGAATACGATTTTTCACACGAATCTCTGCTCTTTATGTATTATCGCAGGTCCTAAATCACCCCATTGTATTTTAAGTTGTGCAGTTTACCAGGGGCACCTGAATGCTGTAACGACCAGTTTGCATGTCCGAGGAAGTTTGATCTTATATTACAGGAATCTGTCAGATATAAATCAGATTATTGGGGAGGCTACACTTAGGTGCATACAATGTATCAGAAAATATCGGTAGCAATTCAAAAGTGGAGTGAATCTGCTCAGGTTTGCTGATACAATTAAATGGTGTTTAAAAAAAAACATTTATTCTATCATTATATTAGGTTTCGTATGTTTTTACTCGATTTTAAAAGTACAGTACTGGAAAAAGTTAAAGAAACAAACATATTTGTTACATTTTTTCATTGAAAAATGGACGTGGACATGGTTTTCGAAGAATTTTTTTTTTTTTTTCATTATTGAAATTAATTAGAAAAAATGCAGAAAAATTACTTTTTACGGGTTTTTTAGAAAATCTACCGCTAATTTACAAATATTGATGGAAAGAAAAATTTGTACAGCTCAATGAACTTATAATAACACTGTAAATTGACAACTTGATCCATCAAACCGTTTTACTGTTCCAAATGTTCAAAGTTCTGTAAAGAACTAACGCAATGTCACAAATATACAGGGTGTGGCGTGTATAATCTATAAAAATTAAACTACAGCTGCCTGACATTTGTTATAGAAAACTCTTATACGAAAAAGGGCGTTTTTTTTGTAAATTAAATTAAATTTAATTTAATTTTGTAAGTTAAAGCTCATTTATTCAACGAAAATGAAGGCCGACCCTGTGTTATTTATTAAAAACTTTAGAAATACTTGTATGCGACCCGAAATGCAACCTTATAATTTAAGTCGGTATAATATAATGCTAGTAATAATAAAAGAAGGTTAGGTTACATTGTCAAAAAATGAGTGCAGTCAACTGATTTTGTATTTGTATTGAATTCATTATTCACTTAATTATTAAATACTTTGTAAGCATCGTCCATCGACCCATCAGTGTTAAAAAGTGAAAGATTCCAGACTAAAGTTTTTATTTTGTAATTACACGATAGTGACAGTGTAATTTTTATAAAGAAGTAAAAAATAAGAATAGCGTGCCAATTACATCAAAACTGAGATTCTTATTTCTAACTTTGCTTAATTTTTCAGTTTGTGCACAAACTAGTTTTATAATGAACCGAGAAAATAATGCATTTACTATTTCCGAACGTGTCGATATGGTGTTAGTGTATGGTGCAGCCGGAGAAAATGCGCTCGTGGCGACTAGGTTGTACCGGGAACGGTAGCCACAACGCCACCCCCATGTCAAATACAATCCTACAGTGCATTCAGCTACTGCGAGATACGGGAAGTGTTATTCCTCGAGGAGAAGGACGTGGTCAGCAAGTGAACCTTAATGTTGAAGACGCAATGTTGGAAAATCTTGACGAAGACCCCACAATTTGTACTCAACGACTCGCACACCAAGTAGGAACTTCATCTCGTACCGTACATCGCATCTTAAGGCACCAACTGTTGCATTCCTATCATCTGCAACCAGTTCAACAGATTTTACCCCCGGATTGTGATCAACGAATGCGTTTTTGCAGATGGTTTTTACGGCAATGTACCAATCAAACTGACTTTCCTGCTTATGTTTATATAACAGATGAGGCGACATTTACCCTTGATGAAGTGAATTTCCATAATATGCACATATGGGCCGATGAATATCCTCACGCGATCAGAGAAACTCATTTTCAACATCGGTTCTCGGTAAATGTTTGGGCTGGCATAGTAGGCGATGTACTTGTGGGACCCTATTTCTTTGAAGCACAACTAAATGGACCAACATATGCTGACTTTTTGGAAAACCGGTTGCCTGAATTATTGGATGATGTGGCATTACAAGTTCGGGCACGCATGTTTTATCTTCAAGATGGGGTTCTCCACACAGTAGTCGAGAAATAACGATACTTTTGAATGAAATGTTTCTTCAGCGATGGACTGGACACTTTGGTCCTGTGCCGTGGCTACCTCGGTCACCCGATCTAACTCCAATGGACTTTTATCTTTGGAGTCACTTGAAATCATTGGTTTACAATACTCCAATTGATACGGTGGAAGAATTGCGAAACCGTATACTTGAAGCTGCTGACACAATTAGGGGAATACCTGGAATTTGGGAAAATATTCGCCAAAATTGGGTGCGTCG
>NW_019419147.1:0-985 GCF_000390285.2 Anoplophora glabripennis | reverse complement strand
AATTGTTGGTTATCGCCATATGAGTAACTAAATAATGATTATCGCTAACTAGCAGTTAACCCTAACTTTATTTTCTTCTATTGAAATTAAGAACAATTTCCTCCAAAATTGAAGGTTAACTTAATCAAAAATGTATTTGTAAATTAGCTTTTAATTGTATATTACTATCACGAAATCTTCATTTGAAAAGTGTTCGTCAAGTATGTGTGATTGAAAAACCGGGCCTTATTAAAGTTATGCGACATATAGGATTATATTAGTTATGGTAATTTAAAATTTCTTTTTTATTTTATTTCTGCATTTTTCATCGTTAGTTTTGTATATTTATGGTTTTTCTAATCTCGTAAAATTAATAATTTTACCACAGAAATATATTGTCTTCTAAGTGTAATAGATGGCGCTAAACTGAATAATGAAGTGACCTATAAATTGTATAAAAAGTTAGGTACATATCCGTTGGATGGCGGTGTACGATAAATAAATTCTCCTACAAAACTTCACTACTGCAGTTTCCATTATATTTTAAATGTTATGTGGTCTACAGCACGTAACTCATCATACTGCTCACGGACAGGACCGTTCCAGAGAAGATATTTAGATCCATAATTGAACTAATTTACGCAAAAAAAAAACGAAAAAATAGAACTTCTTCGTATAAGACTTTTCTATTACAAATATCGGTAGTTTAATTTTTATAGACACACTCTGTATAATAACAAACAATATCTTGTATTTATTTTGTTTAGCTCTTTTCTTATTAATTTGGACAAAAAATAGTGAAAAGAAATAAATAAACCTTTGAATAGGTCCAGATCCAAGGCTTATTTTCCAGATGTGACAACGGCAACCAAAGCAGCACCTCCAACATAATATACAAGAACATCTGTTCCTTTCTGGACATTACTTGCGTAGTTTTTCACGATTACACTCTGATTAAATTGTAATTGGCAAGTTGTGAAAGGCCCTGTTTCATTCCCGGGCAGGT
>NW_019419146.1:7334-9519 GCF_000390285.2 Anoplophora glabripennis | reverse complement strand
TGGCCTTCTAGTATACAGGGTGTACCATTTAACACTCTCGCTTCCAATATCTCCGAAATTAAGAAATTTACTTTAGTTCCGGAAACTGGGGTTGTTAGGTCCCTCGAATAGCTTTAAATTGTAGTTAGAACTGTTAGTTCAAATCTTTCTAGGTAGGTATATACTTTGATGGCGTGGCGATACTAAAAAAAATTTTTTATACCTGAAACGTGGAAATGCAGTCCATCCGAAAGATCGTTAAATTTTGAGTTTTTCCCAATATTTGCTTGTTTTCGAGACATGTCGACTTCAATATGCAATGTAGGATTGTAGATAAGATGTAACAGGAAAATCTATTATTTCATCTAAATAACACCGAGAAAAATTTTTCTTTTAAAATATTGTTATAATGACTATTCACACCACATACTAACCTACAAACAATTATGAAAAAACAAATTATCAACTACGGAAAAAGAATTGTACCTACAATGGTAAATCTTATAACTAGTAAGTTATAGTTAAATTGAAAGACGCAAGCTGATAAAACTGTAAGTATTGGAAAACTAATATATGTCATCTGTCATACATGTTTTATTTTAAACAAATGACATGATCCACCTATGACTGCATTTTTTAATAACATTTGATAAAATACGGTTCGTCTCTGCCCCTTATAGTCCAGACGGTATCTGTTTCAAATAGTCCATATTTGGATGAATCGTATATCCACGGAGAATTTTGGCTTTTTGGTTTTCAAATATCACTAGAAATGAAAATTTTTCTATGCGCATAAAAAAAACGTGGGCTTAACTTTTGGCGGCACAATATGTTAAAAAAATTCGAAAAACGTCATAATTTTCTTCCTATTTAATTATGTATCTTTTCAAGAGTTGATTTTAGGCGAAAATGGAAGAGGAAAAAAAATGTTTGTAATTAAATTTTACAAAATATGACTAGTTACAAATGGAATGAATCATGTTTATTATTGTAAAAATCGAAAAAATCGTCAAAAATGGGGTTAAAAAACATTACCTTTTAGGGAATATTTTTGGGGTCTTTAAGTTGGGTATAGGACCTTCACACTTGGCTCAAGAAAAGTTCATGTTATGTAGAATCATCACATCAAATTTCATCAAAATCTGTTCGATATATTTTGCATAATAATTTTGCAATCCAGATTTTGAAAAACAATTGCAAATTTTCAAAATTTTGCACAGCAAAAACCAAGGACTCTCAAGCTTTCAAACGATTTTTGAAAAATTCGAATCCGTCAATTAGGAGAGCTCTGGCACTTGTTTAAACATTGGTACCGAATTTTTGTACTATATTTTTGTATTATTGTAATATAATGAGTTAATTTCTCATTTGCTTATATTTTAAGCAGTAAATAATATTTGAATTATACTTTAATCACAAAAGAAATGATGATTAAATTAATAATTAATTAATTAATTAAATAATTTTCGACATATTTTGAAAATAATTGTTGTTTAAACAATTTTAGAATATTTAAATAATTTTGTTTTTGATCTTTGATAAACAGTATATAAGTTTATGCACTTACCTTTGATACAATAAAAAAATAAAGTTGATAATTAAAGGAAGTAAGAAGCGTCTTTTTTTAAAACCTGCTTTAAAAAATTTGATTTGATTGAATATTCACAAAGTTATTCTAATTGTTTGGGGCCTAAAATTTTTAACAAATTACCTTTTGAATTAAAACAAGATAAAGTATATTTTTATCAATTTAAAGTAATGTTAAAATTATATTTAGTGACCAAATGTTTTTATTCCTTGGGTGAGTTTTTTGCTTCCTAGGTTAAGTTACAATTGTTTTTACTTTAAATATATGCTATACGCATAAGTGACTATTGTTATACAATTTGTAATTGTCTCAAAACAAAATAAAACATCGAATCTAAAGTACCAAAATTCGACCAATGTTTAAACAAGCGCCAGAGCTCTCTTAATTGATGGATTCGAACTTTTCAAAATGCGTTTGAAAGCTTGAGAGCCCATCTATATGTGATTAAATTTTCAAGTATCTAAGGGCCTTGGTTTTTGCTGTGCAAAATTTTGAAAATTTGCTAATTTTTTTTCAAAATTTGGATTGCAAAATTATTATGCAAAATCTATCGAACCGATTTTGATGAAATTTGGTGTGATGATTCTACATAACATGAAGTTTTCTTGAGCCAAGTAT
>NW_019419146.1:3562-7325 GCF_000390285.2 Anoplophora glabripennis | reverse complement strand
ACTAATTTTCGACATATTTTGAAGATAGTTGTTTAAACAATTTTAGAATATTTAAGTAAATTTGTTTTTGATATCTGATAAACAATAGGTATATAAGTTTATACATTTACCCTTGATACAATAAAAAAAATAAAGTTGATAATTAAAGGAAGTTTAAAGATAAATAATTATCGGACTGTTGAAAGACCAATAATTATTAACGATAGGCATTTGAAAATACGCTAATTGTTTTTTTTTAATCGCGAGACATCGATTTAAAAAAAAATCATCAAAATCGGACCTCTCTAAGCTGAGATATTAAAAAATTTTAAGCGCGTCGCGGTTTTGAACTCGCCGATTCAATTTCGAGCAGTAAGGCCGAAGCGGCCGCGCTCTCTGCTTCTCCCACCACCACCCGTACGATTTTCTTGAATTTCTCGCTTGTATAAATAACTTTAAAGCGTTTTAAAGTAGGTTGCAAACTTAGACCTGGTAAGTATTCGGAATACCAAAGGTATTTTTCAAAAAATTTGCCCGGATGTCACAGTACATTTAGTGTAAATGACGGTTAAATTTGATCGGCTATAACTACGTAACTAATTGACCGATCAATCTGTTTCATTTTTAAGGAAGCGTCTTTCCAATAACTTTTAAAACCTGCTTTAGAAAATTTGATTTGATTGAATATTCACAAAGTTATTCTAATTGTTTATAAGTACAAATATTCGACCAATGTTTAAACAAGCGCCAGAGCTCTCCTAATTTACGGATTCAAATTCAAAGAGTGTTTGAAGGCTTGAGAGCCCTTCTATATATGACTAAATTTTCAAGTATCTAAGGGCCTTGGTTTTTGCTGTACAAAATTTTGAAAATTTGCAATTTTTTTTCAAAATCTGGATTGCAAAATTATTATGCAAAATCTATAAGAACCGATTTTGATGAAATTTGGTGTGATGATTCCACATAACATGAACTTTTCTTGAGCCAAGTATGAACAACTTAAAGACCCCAAAAAAATTCCCTAAAAAGTAGTTTTTTAACCCCAATTTTGACAATTTTTTCGATTTTTACAATAATAATCATGATTCATTCGATTTGTAACTATGTAGTCATATTTTGTACAAAATTTAATTTCAAAAAATTTTTTTTCTCTTCCATTTTCGCCTAAAATCAATTCTTGAAAAGATACATAATTAAATAGGAAGAAAAATATTTTAATTTCAAAACATTTTCCGAATTTTTTTAACATATTGTGCCGCCAAAAGTTAAGCCTACGTTTTTTTATGCGCATAGAAAAATTTTCATTTCTAGTGATATTTGAAAGCCAAAAAGCCAAAAATCTCCGGGGATATACGATTCACCCTAACCAAAACAGATACCTACCCCTAGTCTATTATAAGATTTAGGTACCATAGTACATTTTTTTTTCTGTAGTTGATCATTGGCTTTTTTTATAATTTATTGTTTGTTTGTTAGTTAATATGTGATGTGAATAAAGCCATTATAACAATATTTTAAAAGAATATTACCTATGTCTCAGTGTGATTTAAATAAAATAGATTTTCCTGTTACATCATAATACATATATTGCATATTTAGTCGACATATCTCGAAAACAAGTAAATACAGGGAAGTTTTATATTACAAAAATTACTAAATATTTAACGATCTTTCAGATGGGGAAAAGAATCGTTACTATCGCCACGCCATCTATACAGAAAGATTTGAACTAACAGTTCCAAGTACAATTTGAAGCTATTCGAGAGACCTAACAACCCCAATTTCCGGAACTAAAGTAAATTTCTTCATTTCGGAGATATTGGCAGCGGGAGTGTTAAATGGAACACCCTGTATAACGAAATTTTAGTTTAGAAGAAAATTGGAAAGAATTTGAAACAATGATCCGGACGGACAGATAAAATAAAAAGAATGGCTCTAGGCTACCTGATCCGATTATTTTTATTTCGGCAACTATAGGATAAGAGTACCTAAATCGCTGTCGTGAGTCGTGGAAAGGTCATCAGCAATATTCTAAAGAATATTATTTGGACTAATCTTACCGTTATTGTTAGTCTAGAATAACCACTTTCGAAATTTGCATGAATAAAAAATAATAATTTGGACTATTTAGCCTCATATTATAGTGTAAGTATTTTGATGTGTTGAACACGAAGCTGATACTGGTTAAGCCCCCCGGCTCCTCTTATATAAAGTTTGATTATTTAAAAATATGTAGTCTTGAATTGAATGGACAAATTCAAAGTCTAAACTTTTCCTTACGTTTGTAACGTACTCTTTCGTCCTCGAACGACCTGCACAAAGGGTTTCTTTAATTTCTTATTTCAGTAACCAACATATTAACATCCCATATGCCCTACTACTCCTAGCTATAAAGGTAATCCTCTATTCCAAGAAATGAACTTTTACACTCATTAAACATCAAGCGTTGGCAGTTTCTTATTACTTCTGCTAAAATAGTTTTGTTCGTGACGTAGAGGGGCGGAGAAAAAGAGTCTCTTAACACACAATTGGAGGTTAAGTTGATAAACAATCCAAGCACTATTTGTTAAAAGCCAAAACTTAGGGCTAAGCACAGCGCTAGCTAGAGCCCTAACTATAATTTTGTTATATGTTAACATATGACCGGTGAAGTGGAAATTCAACACATTTACTAATTAAACAAAAAGCCTGTGGTCCTCAGCTGACGCCAAGAATTTTTCAACGACGAATTCACACCAACAGCGTAGCGCAGCCTGAATCTCAAAACTTACCTAATTAAAGAACAAAAACACGTCTCCTCATAATCGAAACAGCTCCTCTCTCGTTATGACAGATGACTTGGCAGTTCCAGCGCCGGCTAGATGGGCCATTTAAATAATATTTAGACATGGAGGACGCGTCGGCGATATTTAAGCCAATTGCCGCCAATCCTATATTTCAGCAGCTTTCCACGTCACATCCGACAATAATAATTCAAACCGTGTCCATTCGTTGAAACGTGACCTGAGTTATTCACGGTGATGGGGGACACGATGGAAGCTCAATCGAAACTGGATTATGATAATTATTACTTTTAAGTCGAAGGAAAAGTTGACGGACATTTTTTTAAATAGTGCTAATTGTACAGGTCTACTTATATAAAAATTGTAATGCAATTTTAGCGTCAAGGTGTGATTTCAATAAGATATGTGATTATAGAGGGGTACCTGCTATACAGAGAAAATTACTATTGTATTTCTAACGACAGCCCTATATTTGGAAGCTATTTCTTTGAATCAATATTAACTATAAGTAATTGATTTATATCAGAATAATTCAAACATTGGAAAATTTGCATTTTATATGAAAATAAATAATTTATTTAAATTCAATTACCTATATGTGAAATTGGCTATATCTGTATTAATACTATACCTAATTACATTATTATTATAGCCACTAGTTTAATGCATAATTATACGTAACGTATAGATAGTGTATCATCTCAGTTTTATAAATATAAATTTAGCACAATTAAAACAACTTTGATGTATTGTAGTAATTATCTATCAATCAATCAAGTCCAAGTCAGCATAAAATACAATTTGAAGTCAAGATTTAGGTAAAACTGTACATATAGTAAATTGTAGTATCGCAGTAATAGGAACTGTTATAGTCGAGGCGTCAAAAAAACGACCCAAGAATTAGACTGCAAACTGCAACAGATCTGTATGTACCTCGGTGTGTAGAGAATTGTATTATACGGGGTATTCCTGTAATATCTGTTGTTCCTAAGATGTGTTTC
>NW_019419146.1:0-897 GCF_000390285.2 Anoplophora glabripennis | reverse complement strand
CCGAAGCGGCCGCGCTCTCTGCTTCCCCCACCACCACCACCCGTACGATTTTCTTGAATTTCTCGCTTGTATAAATAACTTTAAAGCGTTTTAAAGTAGGTTGCAAACTTAGACCTGGTAAGTATTCGGAATACCAAAGGTATTTTTCAAAAAATTTGCCCGGATGTCACAGTACATTTAGTGTAAATGACGGTTAAATTTGATCGGCTATAACTACGTAACTAATTGACCGATCAATCTGTTTCATTTTTAAGGAAGCGTCTTTCCAATAACTTTTAAAACCTGCTTTAGAAAATTTGATTTGATTGAATATTCACAAAGTTATTCTAATTGTTTATAAGTACAAATATTCGACCAATGTTTAAACAAGCGCCAGAGCTCTCCTAATTTACGGATTCAAATTCAAAGAGTGTTTGAAGGCTTGAGAGCCCTTCTATATATGACTAAATTTTCAAGTATCTAAGGGCCTTGGTTTTTGCTGTACAAAATTTTGAAAATTTGCAATTTTTTTTCAAAATCTGGATTGCAAAATTATTATGCAAAATCTATAAGAACCGATTTTGATGAAATTTGGTGTGATGATTCCACATAACATGAACTTTTCTTGAGCCAAGTATGAACAACTTAAAGACCCCAAAAAAATTCCCTAAAAAGTAGTTTTTTAACCCCAATTTTGACAATTTTTTCGATTTTTACAATAATAATCATGATTCATTCGATTTGTAACTATGTAGTCATATTTTGTACAAAATTTAATTTCAAAAAATTTTTTTTCTCTTCCATTTTCGCCTAAAATCAATTCTTGAAAAGATACATAATTAAATAGGAAGAAAAATATTTTAATTTCAAAACATTTTCCGAATTTTTTTAACATATTGTGCCGCCAAAAGTTAAGCC
>NW_019419145.1:0-9608 GCF_000390285.2 Anoplophora glabripennis | reverse complement strand
TATTCTTTCATAACTATTTTTTTCACAAAATTTAAAATTTCCAGGACATTCATTAAAAAATACTACATGTTTTCGTTTCATACATTTTTATCAACTCTAAACTACATTATACTTTTTTATTTTCACTCAAAAACTAATAATAAAATTAAGTCATATCGATATCATCTACTTTGTGTTATTTTCAAAATAAATATCCATAATTTGTGGCCCTTTTTGTTATCTTTAGAGTGGTTACTTTGAAAGTTCGATATCTCGAAAACAGTTAATTTAGGTATATGATGTGCTATATGAGTTTTGTTTAGAATTTCGAGAAGAATTGAAATATGGAATAATACGCAGGGTGTTCCATTAACGAAAAAGGAACTTTGTTTCGCCATGACTTTTTGATTGATCCTATATACTTAATTTTCCTTTGTTGTAATAAATTTTAAAAAACCCTAAAATATTTGTGTCTTTTGATTTTTCGATAGTTTCGATCTTACTCAGCGACCCTATAGGAGATGGGTTCATAAAATAAAAAAAAATATTGCATTGCCCATATAAAATTCATTTCAATATTATCCTTTATTCAGAAGATATTTATTTAAATATCGTCCTCTATCTCAAAACTGAAGGTTTAAGAACCAATGTTTATACAGGGTGACCGAAAATGAAACTTCGTATTCTTTGGTGAATTTTAAGAGGAGTATTTCCTATAAAGTTTTTCATTAAAAAGATGCATCTACTCAAATAAAATCATTAAAATGATGACTAATGTTATTAATTTATTTATTCGAATAAATAACCGAATGATTAGTGCTTGTCATGTCTTTTAAGAAAAAGTGTTTTCATTTACTAGTTTTTAAATTATTTAAAAAATATTAAAAATACTTTTTGAAGTTTAACACCCTGTTTCTTTTAAAAACTTTATAGGAAAGATTCCCCTTAAAATTCATCAAATAATACGAGGTTTCATTTTTGGTCACCATTTGTGAATCACCCCGTATATAAAAATAATTTTAATTTTAGGAGAGAAAAATACTGCTTTGGTTTTGACACGTAGTGTTACACCCTATATAGAATTTCGTTTATGAAAACAATCTGAATAGGATACTATTTCAAGGAAACAATAATTTTTTATGTTCCTGATAAAATAAGTTGAAAAGATTAGAAGAATTATATTGATAAAATATTATATTTCGTCATTTTCTATTGTGCAGTAACAAAAAAAAATCACTCAGGTTTTCTTTTTCAAACGAAATCCTCACAATTCAAAGGGCTTTCAATTTCTATTTTATCCTCGTTAAAATCCGTTGAACAGAAATTCATGTTGGAAGCCAGAATACGAACCGAAAAATGTACGGTTTGGTTTTTAACGCAGGGTAGGTCCAATTAAGGGTAAATATATGCAAAATAGTCCCTAGGGGAGAGTTTGAAATTCATTAAAATGTAACAAATCAATTGTTAAAATAAATAGACGGATCAATTTCTAATTCAATGGCTTACTGGTCTGCATAGAATATTAATTGGAAATGGGGTAGAACACCGTTAACTGAATAATTTCAGCAAATCAGCTAGATAGATGTAACTACATATCACTTTGATATTGGCAGTTAAAAGCAAATTGTATCGTAAAGATGCAATTACACGTCAAACCCATCTCATCGATCTACGAAGCACAAACCGTTTGACATGGGTGGGCGCGGGCGGTTCGATATGGCCCGCTGCTCTAATGCTACATACACATACACGCTAGGTGTGCCAATCCCGCACTATTAGTTTAACGCTGTGATTTTGGGGAAGTAGTTCTAATAATCTCGGAATCCAGGGATTCGTCTCGAAAAAATATGTGTCAACTTTAGTAGTTTATTATTTATTAAATTTAAAGGCAAAATACAACGAGACATAAGTATCAAAATTTACAAGTTTTTGAAGAAAGATCGTAGAGATATTAAAGCGTCTAGAAGCACATTTTTAGTAGTGACGTCACATACGTCAAATAATAGGCAATCCCATAGTGCACATTGTCATGAAGAATTTCTCAATAATTTTACTAGATCGATTTTTTACCTTACGTACTATAAGTGCCAAAAAATGGCTTCTTTGTCATTACCTTAAATATTGCGATATTCTGGTAATATTAGAAATATTTAAGAAGTTTCATACCCCAAGTGACAAACGAATAGAATTATAGAATTTATATATTTAAATTTCTAGAACAATATTGTCCTTTATAGTAATTAATAAATTAAAGTTATATCAATGTTACTGAGTATGCGCTCAGTAACATTGATTTCATGTAAGCGAAGTAGCCACGCAACGGGATATCATTCAACGAAAGTTTGGTTATGGTTAAGATTACGTATATAATAAACCAGTTGAAGAAAAAAAACCCTCTATAAACTCACTGTCACAGTACAATACCAAGGAAAACAATAACAATACTTAGTAGAACTACAAAATGCCAAGATTAAACAAAACAAGAGAAACTATGCTAATGATGAAAGCGATAACATGTTAATAAAAGCTCCTCCTGCGTATGAGACTATTCTTAAATATGTTCTTACTTCCAAATCCTTGTAAAAATAAATTAATTTGAGGTTGTTCATTTTTATAGTATCTATGTAAATAGTACACAAGGGGTCAGATTCGGTCTGCACAATTTCAACTATAACAATTTGTTGAGGGTTGCCTAAATATGTGACGTCACACTAAAAGAGTCTATTGCAACAGTCAAAACAACAGTAATCTGTACTATCTAGAAATCAATGCTCGTTTCCACCAACTGTTTTAGGGATTTTTTAACCCTATAGGAAAATAAACATTCACTGAGTAACCCCTTTGATTTCCACCAAACCTATATTCTTCTTGACTGCCTACCTTTAGAGTGTCAAAATTTCAGGATTTCATGGCATCGGGATATCCTCAAGAAAATATATCCAATATTTACGCTATCGCAAACGTTTTCCATTTCCTGCTTAGGAAATTCAATTGTTGGAAATTTCGGAATCTTATGCGTTCCCTAGTTAAGCAAATCTTATTTATTCTTTTCCTAGTCGAAAGTTGGGGGACATGGACATAAGTAGCTTCAGTAATATTTTGGAACTGGTCTCGTCATTATTTTTAAAGTAACACGTTTTGGTAACAAATAAGGAGCTAAGTCAGAGAATAGTAAATGTTCCTTTTTTGAAAGAAAGAAACGATATATGTCGTTCTTGNTCCCATAATACGGGAGGCTATCCAGCTAAAGTTGAGATTTCGGAAGGTCCTTCTTAACACCGGAGTCCCATACGGGAGGCAATCCAGCTTAATCCAAATTCGTTCCGCACGGGCGAAAATGTAAATTCAACAAGGCTCGTATAGACGTATGACTTAAATTGAGCACAAGAAATCAAAAAACAGCCTAATCATGATAAAACAAGTTAAATGTGAAATAAAGAAGTCGTTATTGCAACATCTGGGCGGTTACGACAAAATACATATTTTAACATGTAATAAATAATGAACAATCTTTAATAATAATTGTAACAATTTTATATTAGAAAAATATACGCCCCTGAGCGTAAGACAATGAAGGCTAAACATATACAGAATTATTATTATAAAACATTAGGGTTGCCTAAATATGTGACGTCACACTAAAAGAGTCTATTGCAACAGTCAAGACAACAATATTCTGTACTATCTAGAAATCAATGCTCGTTTCCACCAACTGTTTTAGGGATTTTTTAACGCTATAAACATTCACTGAGTAACCCCTTTGATTTCCACCAAACCTATATTCTTCTTAACTGCCTACCTTTAGAGCAGGGGTCGGCAAGTAATTTTGGGTGGGGTCCGGATACTTTTGAAAATTTTTAACGAGGTCCAAAAAAAAATTCATATTATTTTTTTTATTTTAATTTGGACTCAAATTTAACCTGCTTACTAACCATTAAGAACTCCCACACTCACACAATTGTAAAATACTAGAAAAAATGATAAGATTGGCACTTAAACGTAAAAAACATTTTTTAAATAATTTATTTGAGTAATTTATACTTTCAAAAAATTTTTGGCGGTCCAGTATTTTACCTTCCGCGGTCCGGATCTGGACCGCGGTCCGCCAGTTGCCGACCCTTGGTCTAATTGTTGATATTGTTCTCGTTCGGATCGAACCCCACGTTGGGCGCCATATTTTCGTTCGGAGCGAGCCCCACGTTGGGCGCCATGTTGTTCAGCGTTTTTCTAGGTTCGCGGTTGGTAATTTTGCGGATATGGGTGGCTTGCGACGATCGAGTTCTTGCTTCACTCCACGGAACGCGAAACTTATTTTTATTTCACGTGGGCCCCTTTTTATCCAGAAAGGTTGAAAGGTAACCACAAGAAAATCAAAATGGGTAAAAAAAAATATTTATAAGTTCGTCTTTTTTCTTTCAGCATATGAAATTTATATTAAAAAATTTGATTTGGAAAGATAGATAATTAGATCGTCTAAGTTACTAATTTTGTGGAAATTATTACTACAGGATAAGGTTAATAATACTATTTTAATATCTTGATAATAGTTTGATATAGCCTTCAAATTTCTGAAAAGTATAGAGATGCAGGATAAAACACCTACCTTTCGCTTTCTGGTACTTAGAATCTGAAAAGGTAAAATTTGACTCTTTTCCCTGTCCCAAGCTACAGCTTCACAGTCCAATATACATGATTTCACTTCATCTGACGTACATTTGTCAAGTCTAGAAATAACATCCGGATATTTTGTTGTATTATTTTCTTGGTTTCTACTAAAAATATGCACAGCCTTTCCATTTATATGGATCTACAAAGTATGTATGTTAATAACGAGCAAGAATAATTACGATAGTATTTTATTACTTGCGCTCGTTCACCATCATATTTCCATTCACACGTAAATTTATGCCCTTCGAATCGTTGCAGAACTTCTTGTATACCTTTCGTGGGATGAGCTAGCATCGGTTTTAAAGGAATTCCTGGTGTCAATTTGCAAAATTCGGGTAATTTTTTTATTCCTTGTTGTAATAGAACTGGTATTATTTTATCGTAACTTGGACACTCACTAAAACAAATTTCTGCATCACACACATTTAATTCTAATAAGCTATTTTTATTATACAGTGAGTAAAAATAAATATTTGTGAAATTCTCATCCAAAAATAAGAAAACAATTCAACTTTTCACCGATATTTCAAAAAATTTTCGCGAAGCTCCGCAGACATCGCAGCTACCAACAGAATCGTCCCAGAGCTCCTTCTGGACCCATTTGGAGGGTTTATTACCCCCCTCTTAATTTGCTGCGGGAAGATAAAAGTAGGTCAACTCCACCATATGCTAGTGAAACCGAGCAAAATCCGCGTCATGGCGCCCAACGTGGAGCTATGACAGAAGATAGACAACCGACCTATGTAAATCCGCGTCAAAAGCAGACATACATCATATTATTTATTGGACACCCTGTATATATTTTTTTTATGAATAAAAAGCTTCTTTAATATAAAAATAATCGGTAAGATATTTCAAATCCATAGTGTAATTTTAAACATAGAAATATGGAAACATATGACTGAATATCTGGACTGAAGATATAGTTTAAAAATAATCTTGATGAATTAAACGGGCATTGCCAACCGAATGTTGGGCAATAAAACTGGTGAAACCTTCGTAATTCAAAATAATCACTTTTTTTATTATGTGTACTAGATTCCAGTGTTTATTAAAATCTGATGAACTTACCAATAAGCTGTTTTTAATATTAGTGCCAAACTGTCATATTCCGTTTTAAATGATTCCGCAGACATTTTCTTAGCCACATTAAGTTCTTTAGGGGGATATTCTTGACCGGGAGGAGTCATGGCACAAGCCAGAGCTAACGCTTGCAACACTGATTGTTCCGCAAGGCCTATCCTCAATTTTCCTGCCAAAGAACGAATTAAGAACCTAGCTTCGGAATCCTGGCAAGCGACAAACATCGACTGGATCTTCTCAATTTTTTTGGTTTGCGACTAAAATATATACATTTTTAGAATAATATCGCATTGTTATATTATGTTACTATAAGATAATTTTAATTTGTTTACACTTTATATAATCCAAAAATTATTTTAATTAATTGAAGCAGACTGACTATCATTCACCTAATTTTTAAGTTATTTAATATTTAATTATACTAACCGACTGACCAGTCATTTTTGCGATGTCTTTTAATTTATCAAATACTCCCTTTACCATGAGTCTCGCTGGTTTAAATAACATTTTTTGGTTAGACTTAGATTTTTCAGCGACAATTCCCAGATCCCCCACTTCTTTCGCATCCACTTTAATTTGAGCCATACTTCTGCCAGTAGACTGCGCTATGGCTTTCATTAAACTGGTTTCAGCTACCCCCAATTCCAGACCTGAATCGATCAATGTTTTATTTAAAAATATACAAAATATAAAATGAAAATAAATAACTATAGTAGGATCATATTCAATGCGAAGTAATACATCATTGCCCGTCATGGGTCCAGTGCAGTACGGTTTTAAGGGGTTTAGAAATTGAATAAGTGCATTATGAAGGGATGATGGAATCAGTTCACGTCTGGCACTCTACAAAAATCACTTACCTTCATATGCAGGGGCTAGTTTATTCAAACACAAATATACACTAGGTAATAAATCTTCAGGAGTTAAAACTATTACAGATCTAAAATAGTTACTCAATATTTCAATAATCTTTAATCTTGCTGAAACATCTTCTATTTCTTCCAATGTTCTAGCCAAAGCGCTATATGGAACTCTAAAATAAAAATTATTTTTTTGTAATTGCGCTGAAACTTTAGTTACAGAAATCAATAAAAAATGTATTTTTTTTTCCAAAAGAAAGTTGGACACTATTCTTTACTATTCTAATGAAAATTATTTTTTCCCAAGTTAAATAAGTAATACCTACAAATCATAATACATGTAAAAATACAAAGAAAACTGGTTTAATAAGGCACCAAAAACAGTAAACTGGGACAAAACACTAATGCTTACCTTTCCTTATATTTCCAAGACGCATGTTTAATTGGATCATAATTAACTTGATTGGGATTGTATACATTTGAAGTGCTCTTCTTTTTATCATCACTGGTTTTCTGTTTTCCTATAAAAAATGTTTCTAAACAAGACCATTTCTTTTCATTTTTAAGTTAAAAATAAAACTACTAAAACTAATGACATTATACAAGTAATAGTTTAATGTTGCACAAGATAAAGAGCACTTTCACGAGAATTGAAAATATATTTTGGAATAATAGATAGCATATTATTGCCATAAGAAAAATGTACATTTTCTGGCTTCTAAAAAATGAAACACCATGTTATAATATAGTTGTATACAACATACTTCTACTTTCAAAGAATTTTTTTACAACTTAAGGAGGTTTATCTGATTTGGAAATGACAAACAAATATTCATAAAAAAATTAATATAAGCTTATTAATATGAAGAAAATCCTCAAAAAAAATATGACTAGATTGGATACCTAAGAGACGAGATATTAATAAAATAATTTTTCATGATTTAGTACGAAGTCTTATGAGAACGCAAATTTTTTTTGGTCTTTTCACTTAGAATGCGCAACAGCTCATAGAAATCGATTAGGTACTTGTAAGAAAAATAATTTATAATAATTCTCCTTCAAACTGCTGTTGTTGACTAACTTAACCTCCATATGCTTGATAGCCAACGTTGCCAAATGTAAAGGCTTACTACTTTAGTCACTAGCGAATCTACAGAAACTCTCGTAAGACTTTAGACATACCCCAGTACCCGATAAACCTCCTTAATGATATTAGCTAAAGTTTCTCTTACCAAATATTAAATTATTTATCTTTGGCTTATCGGGTGATTTTATTTCATTTTTATCAACATCTTGATAATCTTCTCTCGCTGCATCATCCTGCCTTTCTATTTCTTTTTTTATTTCATCCTGACTTACATCTTCTACCTGTTTATTGGTATCTCTCTTCTGTGGAGATTGAACTTCTGATTTAACACATTCGTCCTTTAAATTCAATTGCTTGGAACTAGAACTGTGTTTTATTTAGAGGATAGTTCGTTTCAAAAATGTTTTTTCTACTTACACATCATCATCGGACTCATCGCTGCTTAAAATACGTGATCTTTTTCCACTTCTTCTCTTTAAGCTATACGGGAGGGAAAATATTTGTGTATTAGTACCATATTTTTGATTATTGCGATCGTTTGAAATCTCAAGGGATTATACAAACTTCAAAAGTGTAGAGATATGTATGGGGATGTATTTAAAAACATTGTAATTGTCTTATAAGTTTCAAAGATATGCTTTACTGTATTTCAGCAACAAAATGCTTATTGACGCAATGCAAGTAAAAAATGAGTTTTCAATAAATTTTTTGAATAACAAAATTATTTTTATATTTACGATTTTATATTACCTTTTTATCAGATTTGTAATAAGTTAACCCCTAAGACAAAGAATTTTTGATGAAGTACTGAGGCTTAAGAGTAAAAACATCTAGTAAATGGTCGAAATACCTTATTAAATAAAAAAATAAATAAAATATGAAGTTACCTATTCTCGGGCAATTTTATTGTACCAATAGCCGTTTTACCACTGGTGCTCTCTCTCTTTACTTCATCGTTAGATTTTGAAGATCTAAAACTGACAATTAGATTTACATTTAAAAAAATATATTAAACTTACATATCCTCATTTGAATCATCACTACTTAACGTTCTGATTCGTTTTCTTTCTCTCGAATCCGATAAATTGACCCTATATGCACATGTATTAGGATAATTATTGTACAAAATATTACTTGAACTGCACTTTTTAAAGTTGTTAATAAATACAGTACATTTTATTATTCTTAAAATGCGATACATAATTTATAATTAATATTAAAGTACGTACCCGTTTTGTTTAGAACTATCCAAATTTTCTTTAGGAATACGGGTAAAAAACGAACTGTAACGAGAAATATATATTTAAAAAAATGNAACCCGAGTACTTTCCCAGATAAAAATATTTTATTTGTGGAAGTATGTTAAGTGCATAAGAAATATTGTCAAAAGTCAGTGGGTCGCTTGATTTTCGGCGAGCCGTGGCGCGACGGTAGGGTGGGGGAAACGAACGACAGCGAATCCGATGAAAATGACGATAATATTCATAGTCCTGCCGTTAAATAAGCGAAATTCGTTTGAAAATAATATATTTGACCGTCTGTAACTCCGTTGTTTTTCAACGAATCTTGACGATTTTTTTTTAACTTAAAGCTCTTTTCATAAGCTTTCCGAATATGAAATAATATATAATTATATCACGCTCGTGCGTTGTATATTTAATTTTGTAACTAAGGCTAAAAAAATAAAAAAACTTTCCAAATTGCAAATTTGAAATTTAAAAAAAATTATAGATTTCAATGTGACATTATGAAATCTACCATGAAAAAAATCAGTGCGATTGTGAAATATGCTCGGGATCATCCAGATTAATAATTAGTTAATATATTATATACTTATAGGACTTGTAAACTATTCAACTTACCGATTCCAGATTTCGTGTGAGTTATTAGACAGTGATAAGGAATGAGAGGATGCGATGCCAAAACGTTCT
>NW_019419144.1:0-9671 GCF_000390285.2 Anoplophora glabripennis | reverse complement strand
ATTTCAGTCGAATTGTTTTCATACACTGTAAAAAAATCGGTGTGAGTGGAAGCAACAGAGGTACGGAGTGAACCCATTGAGTGAAATTATTGAGTACATTTTCACTCAATATTGAACGTTTTGATAATTTTACTCATTTGTGATTATATTGGAACTAAAACTGCGTACTTTCATTTAAATATAAACAGATAAATTCGTATTTGGTACATATCGGACTAAATATCCTCATTATTGAGTGACTTCACCCCATTCTATGGTTGTCGTGCGTTGTCTTTGTCTATTCCCATCGGTCCCATTATAGGCTATTGATTATTATATTAAAAAAAAACAGTGTTAAGAGGAATTAAGACGTTCAAGCAATTTTATTGCATGAATCGTTCAAAGGGTAATTTTAGATAAAAAAACCGCGAAATGCTATTAAATTAGAGAGTGGAAATTGGAGATAGGGGTGAAAATACACCCCTTTTAGTTTTTTAATTGTAGCTCGAAAACGAAGCAAAATTTTGCTATAGTTCATAGGAAAAATTATTTAGAGAATTGAAATGAGTTATTTAAAAAATTTTAAAGGAAAATTTTATGTAAAAAATCGTTAATAAACAATTTGAAAAAATCTTATTTTTTGATTTTTTAAAATTGTTTATTATCGATTTTTTGCATACAATTTTTCTTTTATATTGTTTAAGTAAGTCATTTCGATAGGAAATTCAATTCTCTAAATATTTTTTCCAATGAACTATAGAGAAATGATTTTACATACTCAGAATAGAGTCAAGTCACTTAATTGATAGCAGAAACTCGGATTTGAGTAAAATTCACTCACTTCTGTTGCAATAGTTTCACTCATAAAATTTTATTTGTACTCATACTAATAGAGTGGAAATTTCACTCAATCCGGTGTGAACAGAAATTGATACCTTATTGAGTAAAACTGAGTGAATATGAGTGAAGTTTGAGTGAAATTTTTTTACAGTGTAACTAAAAACACAAATATATGACAATGTACCCATGTTCCATGCCAAGTTGCTTTGAGAACCTCCTGAATTAATTNTACGGAAAATTATTCAATGAAATAAGTTCTTCAAAACGTAATAAACCACGCATTCTTCCATATTTTCCTTGATTTTTGGACTCAAATTATAAGAGAAAGAATCGAGATAATTTCAGTCGAATTGTTTTCATACACTGTAAAAAAATCGGTGTGAGTGGAATCAACAGAGGTACGGAGTGAACCCATTGATTGAAATTATTGAGTACATTTTCACTCAATATTGAGCATTTTGATAATTTTACTCATTTGTGATCATATTTTAACTAAAACTTAGCACTTTCAATTAAATATAAACAGATACACTCGTATTTGGTACAGATCGGAGTAAATGTCCTGATTATTGAGTGACCCCACCCCATTCTGTGGTTGTCGTGCGTTGTCTTTATTCCTATCGTCCCCATTATAGGCTATTGATTATATTAAAAAAATACAGGGTTAAAAGAAACTAAGACGTTCAAGCAATTTTATTGCATGAATCGTTTAAAGGGTCATTTTATATGAAAAACGAGTGGAGTGCAATTAAATTAAAGGGTGGAAATTGGAGATAGTGGTGAAAATGCATCCCTTTCAGTTTTTTAATTGTAACGAAGCAAAATTTCACTATAGTTCATAGGAAAAATTATTTAGAGAATTAAATTTCCCATCGAAACCCATTATTTAAAAAATTTTAAAGGAAAATTTTATGCAAAAATCGTTAATAAAAAATTTGAAAGAAGCAAAGAATTCAATTTTTAATTTTTTTTTTTACTTTTTTGCCTCTAGTTTTTTTTTTGAGTAAAGATGGGCATTGCTTTATAGAAAAAAAAGTAGATAAAATTTCCTTCAAAATAAGAGGTTGTAAAGTATTTTTGGATTAACATTGACTGATATATGGACGCTGAAACTTACGATTAGCCAATTTTTTCGTCGCATTTACCCTTATACGTTTTAATTCTCATTTTTTGCAAAAAAAAGGAAGGAAATAAGACGTTCAAGGATTTTCATCACGACTTGTTTGAAGGGTCATTAAAAATGAAAAAACCGTGGGGTGCTATTAAATTAGAGGGTTGAAATTGAAGATAGGGGTGAAAATGCACTTTTGCTGTTTTTTTAATATAGCACGAAAACGAGGCAAAATTTCGGAATAGTTCATATGAAAAATTTTGCCATCGAAATGGCTTATTTAAAAAATTTAAAAGAAGAATTTTATGCAAAAAATCACATCGTTAATAAACAATTTTAAAAAAGGCAAAAAATAAGATTTTTTTTTTACTATTTTGACTATAATTTTTCTTTTTTAGTAGAAGCAGGAAAAGAAAATTGCTGTACAAAAAACTAGATAAGATTCCCTTCAATATGAAGCGTTTTCAAAAGTTTTTGGACTAATATTGACTGAGTTATAACTGGTCAAACTTAAATATTTTTTAGATTTTCGTCATTTTTAACATAACGATTAGGTATAATTCTTATTATTTTTACAACAAATTGGTTCTTTACTTAATAAAAAAATATTTCAAAAGTTTTACAACTTAGAGTGAAAAAAGCAAATAAAATAAAAAAATCTTATTTTTTGATTTTTTTTAAATTGTTTATTATCGATTTTTTTGCATAAAATTTTTCTTTTAAATTATTTAAGTAAGTCATTTCGATGGGAAATTCAATTCTCTAAATATTTTTTCCTATGAACTATACAGAAATGAGTTTACATACTCAGAATAGAGTCAAAACTCACTCATTTGATAGCAGAAATTCACTCACTTCTATTGCAATAGTTTCACTCATAAAATTTTAGTTGTACTCATACTAATAGAGTGGAAATTTCACTCAATCCGGTGTGGACAGAAATTGATACCTTATTGAGTAAAACTGAGTGAATTTCAGTGAAATTTTTTTACAGTGTAACTAAAAACACAAATATATGACAATGTACCCATGTTCCATGCCAAGTTGCTTTGAGAACCTCCTGAATTAATTTGTCATTTTGTGCAGTATGCTTCTCCGGATTTTTTTGTCGTTACAGACAACATGCAGTACCTTTGTCGAGCTATAAAAATAAAAAGTTCGCCATTCCTACAAAAAGGACTGTTATAAAAAGCGTATTAATTAAGCATAAAAGAGTTGAATGCTTAATGTGAGCTTACCCTTGCGGATAACGATTCTCATAATGTTTATTTAATTACTTTTTACATTGATTTGTCTTTTGTATGCAGCGGAAGGCACAAGAAATGAATTAATATGTGGCGACATCTACCACAAAGTGCTCGTTTATTCGGTACTTTATTTACTACCGAATCATTTTGACTATAATTTAATTGGATGTAATTAATCCTTAAATATATTTTCATTAAACAAAAAAAACACTGTATATTGCTAATTAGTTGTTACAGAAACATGTGAGTTTTTGTACTAACTATAAAAAAAAACACAAAAATACCGATGGAATTTGAAATTTGCAACCAAGAAAGCTGTGTGCACAAAAAAAACAATAATAATAAGGTATCCATTACACAAAAACATTGTAGAAATTTCTTATTTAATGATTTTGTTAGAGTCTAGCTAATTATATTTGTTATATAAAAAGTTTATCGTACATATAATTGAATAACGGTGTAATTAAAATTTATTTAAAAATAATTATTAATTACTAGCGTATTTATTGCTGTTATTCTACTGGTGCATGCTGTGTGGTGAAAGTGAATAGTAAAATAATTTGTTTGTGTTTCTTATTTGCCATTTGAAAGCGCCACTATAATATTATATAAAATAATTAATTACATAGTTAAAAGACAATTAGAAGTTACTCAAGTAACTTTGTTTTTGACAACTTTTTTGTAATTTTTGTGTTTAGAATGATCACAATGATTATATACANCCACTTGACCCCCATTCCCATTTGAAAAAATTTAGGGGATAGCACCCCCACTTAGGGGGTTGAAGATTTTGGTATGCTCTTTGAGCCAAAAGTTGTCCCCCTCAGAAACAAATTTGACCTGTTTTTGGATTTTGCTGAAAAGTTCTTTACTACCCTGTAATGCCTTGCGGTACGTTTTCGATGGGCTACCCTGTATAAATAAAACTTAAGGCAAATGATGTAATTAGAAACAACGTATCTCTAGTAAAAAAGAAATCTGTACCATTGTTAAAGAATTATAACATTTTACCAGTTATTCTAGGCAACACAACATTTGATATAATTTAATGCAAGAAATTATACAAAATTAAATGAAGACCCAACCAAATCAACAGAAAATAAAAATTTTCAGAAATAAGAGAAACATTTCAAATCCTCCCTATAGTAAGGCGCCATAATTATATTTATGGTTACCAAAAAAATTGATTCTTATATTCTAAACGCCAAATAAAATGTTGAAAAGTCTCATTATATACTTACTTAGCAACTGTAATGGATTACACTTGTCTCGTTGCTCACGAATTATACTTGACACTGGCGATGGACTGATCTCTCCAAGTACTCTTTCAGAAAGTCCATAAACGTGAGGTACGGACTTCTAAAGGACCAGGAATAAAACCATCTTAGAGATTTGGTATCTAAAAAGACATCTGTACCGTTTTGTATGAACCAAGTCATTCGTAATATATTTAAAAGCAAAACCTCAAATGGTGTATCTTACAGAAACATTAAATATGTGTTGTTCTTAGTTTTGGTGGTAAGTGATATAGTTCCGTTTATCTACATTTGTACAGCAACTTGAAAAAATTTATAGAAAGCTCACGTTGTGCTTGATGCGGATAGAAACAAAGCTATTAACAATGATAAAAACTGCTTGTTCTGTATACTGTTGTAGTTTTGAGATTTATGACAGAAAAGACCAAGTTTTAATTGGAAATGAACATCACATTAAAGATTTTAAACTCTTTTTAAACTCCCGTTAATTATACAAACGTTGTGCTGAAAGTGGTCGAAACGTGCCTATTTCTAGTAATAAAAATTCGTTCTTCTGTCTACTGTCATTGTCTTGAGATTCATGTGTAAGGCAAGATTAAGTTTTAGTTGGAAATTGACATCAGATAGCTGAACTAATATAATAACGTCACTTTGTATTTAGGATAGTAGAAAAGAAAACTATTCCTAGTAATAAAAGTTCCTTGTTCTAAGAATTGTCATAGTATTGAGACTTTGTCTGAGAAAGGATCAAGTGTCCATTGGGTCATTCCAAGTCAACTGACCCAACGCTCCCACTCGACCATCTCCAATTTTCCATCACAGTGTTGACCCATTCTTTTTGACTCACCCTTTATGCATTGCGTGGGAGGAGTAACCTTGAAAACATGAGCTATTTATTATCTAGAAGACCTGGGCACAAAATGAACAATAATGGTAGAAGAAACAACGCACTTTCAAATGAAACAAAAAAGAAATAAATTAAAGATGACCCACATTCCGATTTTTGCTACTGAAGATAGGGTAAAATTTGCATACAAATTTTTTGTGGCATTTTTTCCATCCTCTGCTTTCAGAATCATAACTCCTAAATTTAAGCACACATAGAGACACTAACGTAGACTACTCTTTGGAAAATTATTGCCTGATTTAAATTGTACCATCTTAAGTTATTTGTGCTTAAAATGTAGTCATTATTTCAGAAACTGATTTTTTTTGCTCAACTTTGGCAAATTTGCAATTTAGGTTTGACTACAATTGCTTTTTTATTTACACGACTGGATTTGGCACAAAAAGTTGTTCTACTCAGCTAAATTGCATCCTTCTTCGTTGATCCAAACTGAAAAAACAAGCTATCAAAGTTGAAGGATTTTGAAGCAAGATGGTCCTGTAGTAGACCAAAGCCTATAACATGTGAACAAAAGCATATTTTAGGGTCTAATATTTTACCCAGTTTAGTTTAGGAGCAAAGGCTATTTCTGTTTAAAATTTCATGAAGATTGGAGACGATCGACTGGGAACATTGGGTCAGTTGACATGGAATGACCCCATTGGAAATAGATGGCTGACTCTTGAGCCAGTTACTAATTGTACATCATATTATGCTTAAACTGGTAGGTATGCTATTCCTAATAAAAAATCCTTGTTCTGTACACTGCCCTAGTCTTGAAATTCATCACTGGAGAATGAACAAGTTTTGGTTGAAATTAAATATCAAGTAGCTGATTAAAGAGGGTCCCGAATCTCCTAATATAGACACTATGTCGTGCTTAAAGTAGTCGGAGACGTTACTGTTCTTAGTAATAAAAATCCCTTCTTCTCTATACTGTTAGACTCTAGAGATTAAAGATTTTAAAATTTGTTTCTAGATTGGCAACCTTCAACAGCTGAATCAGCCGAGTTAACGCCGACTGAAGAAATGTGTATAAACCGACCATTTGTCCGATCCGTCGACCCAGTACGTTTCGTGTTTTCGCGCAACAATAGCCAGCTCACGTTTTTTCCTGAAAAATACCCTTCGTGGAGGAGCCAATCGGGCGGAGAGCCATATATAAGGAGGAAGGCAGGCCTTAATTGTCAATTAGTGTGTTTTAAGAGCATTAAGATGTAAGTAAGGAGGCAGCGAGTGGACTTGCATAAATTCCCATTAGCTGGTATTTTTATTGGTTTATCTATAGCGCGAGAACATGAGTGTTCAGTGAACAGTCATGTTGGCGATGATTGCGGCCGATTTGGCCACCGCGTGGGCAAACCAGGTCCAGTGCCGGCCGCTGCGGTGTCCACTAATCACCCGCGGACGGATTAGGGCCCAGCGACTGCGAAAAGCACTTTCACTAATAGCACGGGGGCTTGTTAAAAATTGCAGGGCGATCTGCGTGCAGGTCCATAAAACTGGGGCTCGGGTTTAATCAGGTAACGTATTAATTAATAAGATAATGCGGTGCTACGACGTGGCTTGGTAAAATCTGCAGCTGCTGCCAGGACGTGCCTTAAGTCTACAGGGTGTCCCAAAGTTCGCGTCTCTGGCCCATAACAGACAAACGAAAAACGACAGTAAAAATCTGTTCAGATGGCGTGAATCGGGACTCGCTAAGATACCTTTTGCACTTGAAAAACATTTTTTTTTTCAAAATTCAGAAAATAAAAAAATGGCGTCATCAACTTTTTTCCCACGAACATACCCATTTTTTATGATAACTAAAATTATATATTTTTTATGAATATTTTTTGTGCATAATTTTTTTCTCAAATAATAAACAATATCAAAACTCAATATCAAACATAGGCCAGGAAAATAAGCTGGGAAATGACCATTTCGCGAATTTTTGTTTCGGCAAGCTGAATTTATCACTATAGATGCTAAATATTATGTACTACAATAACATATTAGTTTCCACAGTCATACAAATGGGGGGAAGATTGTGTACAGGGTGGTTAATTGTATAATTTTTACGTAAATTCAAGTTTTTCGCTTATAACTGTTTTCCGTTCATTTCCACGAAAAAACAGTAAAGCATTTTTTTTCGACTTCAAAAGACCTACAAAACTAGCCCTCGAGTGTCAAAAAATATTGATTAGGTCAAAAGTTATAAACAGAAGAAGTTTATTTATGACTTTTGAATTAAACATTTATAAATTGCGTTATTATTACCAGAACGTTTTGGCATCGCATCCTCTCATTCCTTATCACTGTCTAATAACTCACACGAAATCTGGAATCGGAAGTTGAATAGTTTACAAATTATGGCCTTATAAACAAATTAACTAATTATTAGTCTGGACGATCCCGAGCATCTTCCACAATCGCACTGAATTTTTCATGGTAGATTTCATAATAATACATTGAAATTGAAATTGAAATTTTTAACCTGGAAATTTTTTTATTTTTAGCCTTAGTTGCAAAATGAAATATACGACGCACGAGCGTGATATAGTTATATATTAATACATATTCAGAAAGCTTATGAAAAGAGCTTTAAGTTAAAAAAAATCGTCAAGATTCGTTGAAAAACAAATTACTGTATTAATTTAAATTTTTATTTAATAGCAAAATGCTTATTTGTATGATGTACGCAAGAAGGTACGTCAAATTAAAAAAAAAAACATCAAAGTCAGTCAACAAGTTCCAGAGATATAACTTGTTCTATCAATTTGCTCGTGGATTTGTAGGTTCCCCCTCCACTGACTCACAGTCATCTTGTACCGAAGTTATTATTTGGAGCATTCTTTTTCTTTGGAGAGATGCTGTTACAAAGCTATCGTCCTCAAAAATTTCACATAGAAACATTAGCCATTTATCTTCGAAGTGACACTTATTAGAAGTCTTAATTGTTATAAACAAAGTAGCTGATTTTTTTAAAAAAGTGTCTAACTTTGCCCCAAATTAAGTTAGAGCAACTTTTTTTTTTAATTTGTGTAAAAATACCAGCTTTACGAATATGGAAAAATAATCTCTCTAAATATAATAGCAACAAATTTATTCTAATTGTTTATAAGACAAAAATGACAGTGTTTTTGTGGTACGTTTTTGCAGTGGTAAAAAACAATTTTTTTGCAATAAAATAATTTCTTCCAATATAAGAAGTGTTTCTTTTTCATATGACACCCGCAGAATTAAAATATCTTGGTAATTTTGCGTGTCAAGGTTTTGCAAAAATAATGCATCTGGGATAAACATTTAGAATTTTGAAAAAACTATTGGATGAATCGGTCTGAAATTTTAATCACATATTAAGGACTATAAAAGCCAACTATTTATGCAATATCAAAGTCGTAGATTGACTTTTGCAAAACTTATTGTTAATAAGTAATAATCGGATTTTGACAATTTTTTGCAATTTCCCGAGCAACAAATTATCGTATCTGATTTTAAAAACCGCCATTTTAAGGGTTTTTTATCCCCCACAAGTTGGTTACTTTCACATTATAATAAAAATTTTCGTTTTCTTCTGGTAGGCAAAAAAGTGATATTTTGGGTAATTTTAGACTTTTTATTGTTAATTATTAAAAAGCCTCACCTGATGGAATGTGGGTTTTGCACATATTATATGAATGTAGAATGGGTTTCAAAGTCTTCAGACTTAACACCCCTAGACTATTTTTTATGGGGAACATTAAAAAATTAAGTACCCACGAGAAGTTTGGAACATTTAAAACAAAAGTTTCGACATGTTTGTGAGAACCTTTCAAGAGAAACGCTGTTTAAAGCTACAAGGGAAGTTAGGAAAATATTGCATACATATTTAGAAGTAGAAGGCATGCATATCGAAAATTTTTTAAAGTAATAATCATAATTTTATATTTTGTTTCCTGTTTTGTTATTAGTTATTGTTATATTTATTAGTTACAATTAAAATTGTTTAATATTTTCTATATTTGGTTATCCTATTTAACCGTACTTATCTGTATTGTTCTATTTTTCTTCGTGGAGTGATCTTTTTTAAGAAGAACATAGTAACTAATATGTAAAGAAATTTGTGACAGGAGTTACAGCGATTATTTTTCACAGCAATGTTGATTAAGTCATGACTAGTTTCAATACAATAGAATACATTTTTGTATAATGTTTGTTATCGTAACTTTTTAAGGAGAAGAGATAGAGAAAAAATTTCTGGACAAAAAATGTTAATAAAAAATAAATAATTTTAGTTATCATAAAAAATGAGCATGTTCGTGGAAAAAACGCGAACTTTGGGACGCCCTGCACAGTTTTGAACAGTTTATTTGAAGGTAGCGGTTTTC
>NW_019419143.1:3110-9586 GCF_000390285.2 Anoplophora glabripennis | reverse complement strand
CTTTATTTTATTCTACATTATAATTTCATGAAAATTTTCTATGCTATTTCTCGGTGTTGTGTCTTGAGATACAGTGTGTTCATTTCAATACATAGTAATTTTGATAATAATTAAAGGGCTTCTTTTTATCACCTTTGGGTAAGATGCTTTTTATGTTTGTCAGTATTACTAAGTAAGAAACCAATTTTTTACTGTGTTTACACTGGTGAAAATAAAATTGAAAACGCTCGTACCATGATTCATAGACAACCTTTATCTAAAGCTGTAACACACTATAGAAGATATTTTAAAAGTAACATTTCTTTCCTCACTGAAGAGGAAAATGGAAAAATCAGATTCATGATTATTTTAATTAAAATGTTACTAACTTTACGTGAACATTCATATCAATTAATTTAATTACGATTGAACTTATTATTATTTATATCTAAAAATATTTAAAAAACAACACAAAATAATTTTATTCAATTCATTTATTCATTTTGATTTTTCTATATGTGTATGCAACAATAAAGTACGCTTTGAGTGGAATTCATTCATGTATTGCTTGAAACACCCAAAACAAACATTTAATAATTTACTCTGTAACAGTAACAGTTCATTTTGAATTAAATTGAATACCTATAAAATATAAGAGTTGAAAAAAATTAATTTTGAATTGAAATCCTCCTATTCGATATCAAACTTTTCGTGAGCAATCCTTCAATTGTAAAAAAACGTCAAACGTCCTATACAAAAATATACCATTCTCAAGCAATGCAAAATTGACATATTTATTGACATTTTCTAGATATTTGTTATCTTATGAATTCTTAAGTTTGTAATCAACCAATGGATTGAATCATTGAACGATATGATCCGGACACAGTCCGAGAACTGTTCCTCTTGTAGAAATTAACATTTAGCCCTTTTCACAACCGTCTTCTGAACAGATCAACAGCAATAAGATTGCGAATGAGAAACAGAATTAAACATGCAAATGCAAAAGGTCTCTCTCTCTCCTCTTTGAAATCCTCTAGCCCTAATGTTTACTTCACATATCGCGGCGGTTCAAACTCAGTCGCAAACTTATTCCTGTTGACCTGTACTTCTTTTCATTATATATGCAGGACGAGGCTGTCTATTTCTTGAAATTGCCCATAGTTTTAGGAGAGCTCAGATCGTCTTCAACTAGGGGGCAGCACAGTCGCCGTCAAATCTCAAAACACGAACCATAAATATAGACGATTTCTTATTTAAGTTTCTAAGTTAAAATAAAGGTAATAAGTACAATAATGTTTACTTAATTTGTTAGATCTGGGGGTGTCGATCGCGGTATTCGGTCTAAAAACGGCTAACATTGTTATAAAGTTTTCATTTATAATTTTATTAGGGCTAACTTAAAAATGCTATTACCCTGATGTGGATCCTTGAGTTTTTTATATTAACAATATAAGGTAATGTCGAAGTTTTAACTTGAAAAGGAAGAAGTTTGTCGTTTAACGCGGGAAATTATATTGCAAATTGAAGGGAACTTTATAGCTTGCTGAAATAAAATTAGAGCCAGGCATGAGTAATGGAATTACATTGACTGAATAAACGAATAAAAGACTGAGAACATGCCAGTATTTTTTATATTAGTTTTTAGAGACTTGAGTGATGCAGTTGCGCCATTTTATAAAGTAGAACAGTTAGAACTAACTAAAAAATATACACCATGTCCACCTAGTGCGCGTAAGTCCAATATCTAGGTTAATAAAAGATATAACTTAATTTTTTTTTTTCTATAGAGTTGCCCACTTTCCCGAGCTGCACAAAATGAAAATATATTTGCATATACAGGGTGTTCAGTTTTTCCTGGGCAGGTACCTACCAACTTAATTTTTTTAAATGGAAACCTATATTTTTATGGCATTATCGAAATCTACGTGAAAAATTACCGGACTTTGTGTTATGATCCCTATTAAAATATTGATAGTTTTCGAGATAATCGACTTTTAATTTTTTTTTAGGAACTGTAGAAAAGTTGACCTGCGATATACAGGGGGCAAAAAATAATCGTGCCAAACCTGATAATTTAAAATTTAAAAAATTTCGACTTTTTCAAATAGAACGCCCTGTATTTTATGATTTCATTAGATGCCTTTCTGTAGACCCTACAATTCTTTAATAGCTTTCCCTATACCTAAGTTTCGTTGTTTTTGCAAAAAAAATATTTTTATGTAAAATACCGGATTTGCGCCCGTTCCTTTGTCGGTTTAACAGTATGTTCGAGCCATGCATGCTTCTTGAGCATTAAANCTATACAAAAATATACCATTCTCAAGCAATGCAAAATTGACATATTTATTGACATTTTCTAGATATTTGTTATCTTATGAATTCTTAAGTTTGTAATCAACCAATGGATTGAATCATTGAACGATATGATCCGGACACAGTCCGAGAACTGTTCCTCTTGTGGAAATTAACATTTAGCCCTTTTCACAACCGTCTTCTGAACAGATCAACAGCAATAAGATTGCGAATGAGAAACATAATTAAACATGCAAATGCAAAAGGTCTCTCTCTCTCCTCTTTGAAATCCTCTAGCCCTAATGTTTACTTCACATATCGCGGCGGTTCAAACTCAGTCGCAAACTTATTCCTGTTGACCTGTACTTCTTTTCATTATATATGCAGGACGAGGCTGTCTATTTCTTGAAATTGCCCATAGTTTTAGGAGAGCTCAGATCGTCTTCAACTAGGGGGCAGCACAGTCGCCGTCAAATCTCAAAACACGAACCATAAATATAGACGATTTCTTATTTAAGTTTCTAAGTTAAAATAAAGGTAATAAGTACAATAATGTTTACTTAATTTGTTAGATCTGGGGGTGTCGATCGCGGTATTCGGTCTAAAAACGGCTAACATTGTTATAAAGTTTTCATTTATAATTTTATTAGGGCTAACTTAAAAATGCTATTACCCTGATGTGGATCCTTGAGTTTTTTATATTAACAATATAAGGTAATGTCGAAGTTTTAACTTGAAAAGGAAGAAGTTTGTCGTTTAACGCGGGAAATTATACTGCAAATTGAAGGGAACTTTATAGCTTGCTGAAATAAAATTAGAGCCAGGCATGAGTAATGGAATTACATTGACTGAATAAACTAATAAAAGACTGAGAACATGCCAGTATTTTTTATATTAGTTTTTAGAGACTTGAGTGATGCAGTTGCGCCATTTTATAAAGTAGAACAGTTAGAACTAACTAAAAAATATACACCATGTCCACCTAGTGCGCGTAAGTCCAATATCTAGGTTAATAAAAGATATAACTTAATTTTTTTTTTTCTATAGAGTTGCCCACTTTCCCGAGCTGCACAAAATGAAAATATATTTGCATATACAGGGTGTTCAGTTTTTCCTGGGCAGGTACCTACCAACTTAATTTTTTTAAATGGAAACCTATATTTTTATGGCATTATCGAAATCTACGTGAAAAATTACCGGACTTTGTGTTATGATCCCTATTAAAATATTGATAGTTTTCGAGATAATCGACTTTTAATTTTTTTTTAGGAACTGTAGAAAAGTTGACCTGCGATATACAGGGGGCAAAAAATAATCGTGCCAAACCTGATAATTTAAAATTTAAAAAATTTCGACTTTTTCAAATAGAACGCCCTGTATTTTATGATTTCATTAGATGCCTTTCTGTAGACCCTACAATTTTTTAATAGCTTTCCCTATACCTAAGTTTCGTTGTTTTTGCAAAAAAAATATTTTTATGTAAAATACCGGATTTGCGCCCGTTCCTTTGTCGGTTTAACAGTATGTTCGAGCCATGCATGCTTCTTGAGCATTAAACTCACATTCTTCAATAACCCTATAACTTCGAAACCCCATAACCCGGTGCGAACGAGACTTTCGTTGGGAAAACCTATGTTTTGCTGAACCCAGGAACAACGGCGAGGCCGTAGGAGGCTTCTGTTCCCTTTGGGGTGCTTTATTAGAAATTGGGGATCCGACCCTCTACATCGTAAAATTGCTTCGTGTGTTTGCCATGACGCCCTTATCCGTCTCTGCCGGATGACGGAATAACTCCGTTGCCCACCATCAACCACGTGGAGGTGAACTGGATTGCAAACACACGACTAAATAATGCAGCAATGTTCGAAGATTTGACTCATAAGAGTTCGTACATACGGCTATTCTTTACTGGGTTATGAGGTTATTGGGTTATGGAGTTATTAAAGAGTATAGGCAATGAATATAGACCTCTTATAGAAGAATGCTCATATGTTACAAGTCAGAGACGAAATTGAAATGCACGCAGAACCTATACTAGACTATAGCTGTCCCTCAAGAATATATAGGAGAAACCTATAACATATTATACACCTCCTCCAAGATTTCGTCCCAGATTTCCAACCCTGAGCGTTCTTCTATAAGAGGTATATATTCGTTGGTATAGGTTTAAGGCCCAAGAAGCATGCATAGCTCGAACCTACTGTGTTTCAGGGCTTCTACGCGCATGTCTCTTTCTTACCCGGTTCTGGGATTTTGGGGTTATGGGGTTATTGGGATTGAGTGATCAATGGATAGATGATTTATTGTGTTTTTGTGCCTATTTCTTGAGGTTATGGAAATTTCTGACGTGATGGGGTTAAATGTACCCCGAAAGCGATCCCGAAAACATGATAGACATAGTCCGACTCCAGGGGTAATTTTTTTTGTGGAGTTGTGTAATCTACAAATTTGTAGACAGAAGACCATGAGTCTTTCAAAACCTCTAATATACAATGCACAATAAGGAAATCTTAAATTTTTGAAGTTCAGGAAACAAATACGGTTATCCTGGAAAGAAAAAAGGATTCTTGAAACCAAAAGAAAACTACTTATTTAAGTGGACCAGTTTACATACTGTGACGTTGACCACTAAATATGAAAAAAAAAACAATTTTAACGTTACTTTAAAATAACGATTTGGAGTATTTTTACTAGGTTCACTATGTGTAATAAATTTCCGCAACCTATAACAAAATAACGTACAGGATGTTATTTCTTTGACCCAACTATATAACTATACAGGGATGGCCAGAAGTACGGAATAAAATTCAAATCTTTTTAATGAGTTAATTTTTTTTTAATCGCCGAAATAGTTAACTGATTTTGATTTTTTCCCATCTTTCAGTTATATAATAATTAAATTTTCTTCAACCCCCTAACCCCCAGCTACCCCTATTTTTTTTTCAAATGGAAACATAAGGCATGAGGGGGCTCGTTGAAAAGCTTATAAAAAACCGAATCCAGCCATAATAATAAACAAGTTTTATTTTTTCAATAGCAAGGTTATTAGGGTTGTATAAAACACCTATTTAACAAGTGAAATAAAATTTAATTATCTTCATTGTTATCAGCCATGAATTGACACAGAATAGAATAAAGAATTTGAAACTGTACCTGTCACTGCTAACGCAAAAAAGATATATTTTTTATATTGCGTTTTTTTGGTACCAATTACTTGCCAGGCTTTCTAGTTAATTTTTCGCTTTAGTTGTAAATTGGTATTCTGTCAAAATCAAGTTATTTACTGAATTGCAATGGTATTGTCGGAAAGGCAACGCCTCGAAATCTTGATATTATTGGGTGTGCAGACAAAATAAGAAGTCAGGCTGAAGTACGCGATTTATTTAATGCGAAATATCCCGAAAACCAAATCTCGCAAGGGACAGTAAAATATTTCACAAATTTGAGGAACACGGTACAGTACAGACTTTGCCCAAAACTGGACGGGCACGTGCTTTGAATGAAGAAAAGAAATTAGACATTGCATTAGAACTTGTTGAAAATCCTCATATTTCAACTGTTTCATTGGCCCGCAATCACGATGCTTCTCGAACTGCAATTCGAATGTTTCTGAAACAAGAGAAATACCACCCCTATAAGGTATGTCTTGTCCAAGAGCTTTTGGAAGACGATTATGATAGGCGATTACAATTTTGTGAGGAAATGATGAGACGGTGTGACGACAATAATGGTTTTCAACGAGACGTACTTTTTTCGGATGAAGCTACGTTTTATTTAAATGGAGTGGTTCACAGGCATAACTATTGCTTTTGGTCCCAGGAAAATCCACACTGGACATGCGAATCGCATACGCAGCATCCACAAAAAGTTAATGTATGGGCAGGTATCGTCAACAACAGAATCTTGGGTCAATTCTTTTTTGAAGAAAATCACTGCCGCGCGCTACCTGGATTTCCTAACATTTGACCTGATACCTGCTCTAGCAGTGATTTTCTCTCATGAAATTGATCCAGATATACCGTATGAAAGAATTTGGTTCCAGCAAGATGGCGCTCCCCCACATTTTGGATTGGTAAACGGGGTACAGTTGAATGGCCGCCAAGATCCCCCGACTTAACACCCCTGGATTATTTTCTTTGGGGATATTTGAAAGAAAGAGTCTACCAGGACAGACCGGATAATATTGAGAATTTAAAGAACAA
>NW_019419143.1:0-1727 GCF_000390285.2 Anoplophora glabripennis | reverse complement strand
TAGGGTTTCTGGTCGAGACTTCTCGAAGCGAGAATTCCCGGGAAATCTGGCCTTACTCGAGACGAGAAAAAAGTGTCGAGAAATCGAGAAATTTAAAAATCACGCGCGTCTTAAGTTCTTGACTGGAGTTCGTTTCGTTCATGCGTTCAATTCGTATCTTGACAAATAGTCTGAGCGGTTAAAGTGGTTTCTCTACCAGCTCATGATTTATTTATTTTAAGTTTTTAAGGCTTTAGTTTACTTTGATGATTCTTATTTTTTTAATGTACAGGGTGATTCACTATATTTTGACCCCCTCTTTAACTTTTTTGTTTTAAGAGTTATAAAAAAATGTGAAATACAAAAGTTGCACAAGTTTTCGAAAATGATAGTAGAAAAACGAATGAAGTTCAAACAAAATGGCCGCGGATGTTGACTTTGTTAATTTAAATGGAACATCCTTATATTTTTACATATTTGGATAGAACGTTACTTGTCGAGCATAGTCATATAGGGTTTGTTGGGTCCATCTCTAATAATAGACGAGATAATATTAAAAGACGAAATGATGTTTTTTTTATTAAGAAAATAAGACATCTTGCAATTGTTAGACCTCTCAAGCATTTCTGCCTTTTTTCCAATTACGTAAGGATTTAGATTTAGTTGTAATATATTTTGACATATCGGACATTGATATAGTCCAAAATGCGTATAGGTATTTTAAGTAAATCTCACTAATTATACCGTGTGGGGCCAATTACTCATGGACAATCTTATATACAGTGACAGGTAGTAATGTCATGGTAACATTGTTATTGTTTGACAGTTTGTATTAGTATTTAATTAAAATGGGTTACACAGAAGTAGAAAACTGAAATATTATTAGGAATTAAATTAAACTGTTGAGAATATCTTAACTACTCTATCTTGATTCCTATAATATTTAAATTTTCTACTTCTGTGTAACCCATTTTAAATAAATAATAATACAAACTGTCAAACAATGTTGTCATAATATTACCTGTCACTGTCACCGCCTACCAGTCCCTCACGGACTAATTAGTGCGATTTAGTTAAAATACTTATACCAATTTTGGACTATATCAATGTTCGATATGTCAAAATATATTGCAAATAAATCTAAATTCTTACGTAATTGGAAAAATGGCAGAAATGCCCGAAAAACGTCTAACAATTAAGAAAATATTTTATTTTCTTAATAAAAAACGTTCTTTTCGTTTTTTAATATTATCTCGCTTATTGTTAGAGATGGACCCAACAAACCATATATGACTGTGCTCGACAGGGAACGTTCTATTCAAATGTGTAAAAATATACAGGGTGTTCCATTTAAATTAACAAAGTTAACATCCGCGGCCATTTTGTTTAAATTTCATATTCGAAAATTTCATAAAAATCGTGCAACTTTTGTATTTAACTATTTTTTTTATAACTCTTAAAACAAAAAAGTTAAAGGGGGGGTCAAAATATAGTGCATCACCCTGTACCTAGTTATAAGTCTGTGTAGAAAATTTATTATAAGCAGATACCTAATGCTGATGTTGATTATGAAAATATTTAGTTCCCGTTCCTTTAGTTGATTATTTTATTTTTGTTTTGTTAATTAAAAGATTGTGGTTATAAGTGATAAATTAATAGGAAGAACGCTTCTGTATCTTTAAATTAAAGCTTGTTTTTTTCTTCGGTTGAATTCCTTATTTACTATTTATTTAATTAAAAGACTGCAT
>NW_019419142.1:2856-9610 GCF_000390285.2 Anoplophora glabripennis | reverse complement strand
CTACAATTAGAGGAACATAGAAGAGCGTAAAATTAAAAAATAGGAAAAGCTTAAAGAACAGAAGAAATTAAAGTTGTAGAAGAAATCTAAATAACTTTAAATGAAAAACAGAAGAATAATATCTGTTGAATTCAACAGAGAATATGAAGATTCTATCGATACGTGGAGGAGGTAACCTTCATTTTCAATCAAAAGTATTATCTTTGGGATTTGATAAAAACGTCTAATGACGTCATAAATTATATTTTTTCCAGAAACGTAACCAAATTTTTTTCCTATTAAAAAGCTCTCTTTCTTCTAATACACTTTTATTAGAGAAGTTTTTCTGTATTACTTCTCGTTTAAAAATTATAAGCAACATCAGCCTAAAGAGTCTCAAAAGAAATACCATCTAAAAATCACAATAGCGGTGGAAGGATCAAGTAGTCGTTGGAAAACAATTGAATGTTCGTTGTTTAAAGTGCATAAATGTCACAAAATACTTGTCATTATTCAATACGAACGTCAAACGTATAACTTTTGTGCTTACAAAATGTTTTCTCATTCAGAAAAAGTTGATATGTTGCTAATTTGCTGAGAGTCAAAAAAAAAATTCAAGAAGAGCTGTAGAGTTATATCGAGAAAGGTATCCAGAGCGCATCATTCCTGATCACAGAACTTTTACAAGATTGAAGGCGATCTTGCGACGAAATGAAGATGCATTTTCTGTTCGGAAAATCAAATAATTGGCCGAAGGGTAAGAAACAATGTTAATAGAGCTAGATTGTTACAGTATTTCGAACAAAATTCACGAAATTCTATATAGCAGGCTAGGCGGGAATTGAATTTGGATAAATCATCCATTTGTCTGAGCATCACATTGAAAACACTTTCCCAGAAAAATGGATTGGTCTTAATGGACCTATTCAGTGACCTGGAAAGTCACCAGATCTAACACCCCTCGATTTTATTATGAGGGGTTTTAAAAAATAATGTTTACAAAACACCTTCGCGAGATTTGAAAGAAATATCACAAACGTTTGTAATGAGTTAAATGGCGAAATGCTAATAAACGCAGCCCACCAAGAAGTCAGGTGAAGATTGGACAAATGTCTTGAAATGTAGTATGAAAGTGTTTGCCTCATTTTTTAAGTTTAGTTATTGTTATCATCACCTTTTGTTTTAACTTTATTAAAAAATTATCAAGTTTAATCATTTTATTTATTCTTAGTGACATTTATGCACTTTAAATAACGAACATTCAATATTTTCCAACGACTACTCAATCCTTCCATCGCTAATGTGATTTTTAGGTGATATTTTGTTTGAGACTCTTTAGGAAAATATTGCTTATAACTTTTATAAAAGTTTGTTAGAAAAAATAGTGCTTTTTAACAGGAAAATATTTGGGTGTTTCTGGAAAAAATATAATTGATGACGTCATTAGTCGTTTTTGTCAGGTGTCCCAAATTTGATTTACATTTTTTGTATCCTCACAGTAGGCCCATACTATCGAGTTTCAGACATCCTGTATATATATATANTAATATGTATGTAGTATGAAAGTGTTTGCCTCATTTTTTAAGTTTAGTTATTGTTATCATCACCTTTTGTTTTAACTTTATTAAAAAATCATCAAGTTTAATCATTTCGTTTATTCTTAGTGACATTTACGCACTTTAAATAACGAACATTCAATATTTTCCAACGACTACTCAATCCTTCCATCGCTAATGTGATTTTTAGGTGATATTTTGTTTGAGACTCTTTAGGAAAATATTGCTTATAACTTTTATAAAAGTTTGTTAGAAAAAATAGTGCTTTTTAACAGGAAAATATTTGGGTGTTTCTGGAAAAAATATAATTGATGACGTCATTAGTCGTTTTTGTCAGGTGTCCCAAATTTGATTTACATTTTTTGTATCCTCACAGTAGGCCCATACTATCGAGTTTCAGACATCCTGTATATATATACAAACGAAGTTAAGAGCATCATCTTCATATTTGTCCTAAGTCGAAATAAGCAGATGAACATAAAATCTTTTTTTAATATTTGACAATAAAATGAATTTTTGAATGCTGAGAATATTTCAACTGTAATTCTTGTGTAGGACTGTAAAATTGACATTCTTCAAAATCTTTTCACTGACGGTTTTTTTAAAATATTTAAGGAAAATTTTTGATTATTTTTAGCTACAACTCTCAGTGACGGTTAGAATTTTATTTTATAATAAATACCTCAATAGAATCACCCTGTATACAGCGAGTCTCTCTTAGAAAGTAGTGAAATTCAATTTACATCGTACGTACAGCGACAGATGAAAAACTTTGTTGTAGACCAATAAAATATTCATATGAAATATTCGAAGTACAAAGAGCAATATTTTTCAGTTGCTACTTTTGTAATCATATTGTTTTATTTGCTCCTTTAGCTTCAAAATTACTTTTGAAATGTCAGCACAGTCCATATTTTCCTAAAGGTAGTAGGTAGTTTTACCTTTATTCAGTTTTCACGAATATTAAGTTACGTTCATAAGAAAAGTATGTTCTTCTGTGCCTAACATAATTTCTTTGGTACTGACCAACTTTGACTGAAATACAGCTACAAAATATTTTAGAATGCTTTTGAATTATGTAAAAAAGAATTTCAATTTTATGAAGAAATCATAATCCAATAATGCTAAATTACTATAGGTACTTATATATTGTCTATGTACTTGGTTTCGAACACTAATGATGTTATTTCTGTGGTAGCATTCATCAGAAGATATATTTTAATCTAGAAAAGTTATTCTTTTGTAGATTCAACTTCCGATAACCACGAAATTACTTGAACAAATAACTGGCGAGGCCAAAAATCGATTACCATCATTTAATAGAGCCATACATTATTTTTGACAAATAATTAATTAGATGGGTGTGTCACTCATTATTTTGAAAAGCTATTAAATAATAACTCCGCTCTGAAATAATCAGATCTTCGAGATTTCCAGCGGATAATATCCGGTATTAAAAAATAAATTACTCAATATATTTTCGGGTTTATTCGTTTGTTTGCAGTATGTGAATGTTGGGCAATAAAGTTGCTTTGATTTGCTTTAAGCTTCGGATCGAATAATTACTTTTTCGAAAGTTGATTAACACTTTGTTTATTTATGTGTAATACCTACATAGTTGCATCCATATCACATGAACTAAAAATAAAGAATGAATATAGATTGGTCTATTACCAATCTTGACAAAAGTTATATATTGAGAAATTTTGACCAGGTTGTTTTTAAAATAAAGAACACTAAAACTTTTTGTCGTATTTTTGAATAAATGTATTTTAAAATTTTTGCAGACAAATTTAGTAACGAAAATATTATTATGCATTTATTTTAAATTTAAGTTTGCATAATATAAGGGTGCATCAATAAAATTTTATAATATCTGATATTTTCAACAATTGTGTTACTTCTTAAATAATTTAAGATTTGTTCAAGTTATCATATTAATTTTTATTGATTTTATTTTCTTCAAATTAAACTAGCAAATTTTTAATTTATTTGTTCGATGGCACAAATGTTATTTACAGAAAATTTTCAAAATGACTACGTGAGGTATACTTCCTTAAGTAATTAAAAATTAATATAATTGGGAATGAAATAGTGACCCATTAAAACTAAGGTAAAGTTTAGAACATAAATATCTCCAAACACTTTTAAGACGGCATAAACAAGTATGATTATATCTTTAAGTATATGTATTATATCTTTGTATAGGTTGTATATTGCCTTTATAACTATGCACAATAAATATTTTTTACCTTTACCTTTACCTTTATCTTTAAGGGATATTGTCCTTATTGTCCTAGTCCGGAAAAAAATATGTAAAAAAAGTTTTTTATGTACCATGCGTTCTCAAAAATTTAACTTTTTTTTGGAATCTTGAATATATATTTCCGAAGGATTTAGGTGCGCTGAATCTAAATTTGGCAGCAGATCCATCACATCAGGTTTTTGAGATATCCTAACCTAAATGTGCAAAAAACACTGTTTTCCGTCATATTTGAGGTTATGTAGTAATGCCATCTAATCTTCTTCGAAAAACTAATACATTGAATCTAAAAGTACAAGGCTCCCTCCTTCGAATGCCGTTGAGTTTGCTCAAATCTCTTTTTTCTTTTCGTAGAGATATCAGATGTTGAATTTTAAGTTTCTCTGTTTCTTAATATGCGAAAATCTATTAAGGATCCCTTAGACATTAAGAATTCATTGCAATTCAGAAACTTCATACCCATACGGTTTTTGGGTTTGGAGTTGGTGGGCTTGGGGTTTGTAAGCTTGGAGTTTGTAGGTTCGGGTTTTGTAGGATTGGAGTTTGTGGGTTTAGGAATTGTGGGTTTGGGGTTTGTGGGTTTGTGGATTTGGAGTTTGTGAGTTTGAGTTCGTATGTATTGAAGGTTTCTGAGTATGAAGTTTCTTAACTGCAATCAACTGTTTGACGTCTAAGGGATCCTTAGTAGATTTTCGCATATTAAGAAACTGACAAACTAAGAAATTTCAACATGTGATATCTCAACGAAAAAAAAAAGATATTTGAGCAAACTCAACGACATTCGAAAGAGGGAGCCTTGTACTTTTAAATTATATGTACTTTTTTAAAAAAAGAATAGATAGCATTACTACATAACCTCAAATATGACGAAAAACAGTGTTTTTTGCACATATAGGTTAGGATATCTCAAAAACCTGACGTGATAGAGCAATTCTGCGGCCAGATTCAGATTCAGCGCACCAAAATCCTTCGGGAATGCATATTAGTGTGTCTGCTTCTTGACCCTTGTTGACCTGTATAATGGATAAAAATACATTCTTAGAAAAATGGAAGCATATTAAGAAATATCTATTAACAGTTATTCTCAAAGTCAGAACTTACGAAATAGTCCTACTATCTATACGTATTGCCATTACTCAACGAACTGATTTTGAAGTATAGCAGACATTAATTGGTTTTTGTAACTATCCTTCAAAAATTTTGTTACGTAATTGCTAAATAATAAACAGCAGATCAAAGCCAAATAAAAATCAAATTTGTCAACAATAGAACATTAGCAATTTATCAATATAGGACCAGTTCAAAACATGTTAAATGTTTACTAAAACAATATTTAATTTTATTAACATTAATTATTAACAACTCATTAGCAGATAATTAAGTTCTTTGATGTTATGATTTGTGATAGTTTGGGCAATATATTTCTGATCGTTTCATAAAATTACAGGAAACACATCATTAACATTATTTCGCGGCTTCTTTACCTAAATATGCTCTAAATTGCTACAAATATATCACGTCAGGAAATGTTTAAATTGCGGTTAATATCTAAAAGCATGAAAGCATAGAAAAAAATTGACTAGAGAAAATATTCGCATTAATTGGGAAACGATAATAACATGTCGGGAACATCTAAACCCCTCTCCGTTTCTTAGAAGCGTCAGTTTAGCTGCACGCTTACGTATCTAATTTACATTTAAATTAAAAAATGCTATTTCGTTCTTTTATGTTTGACTGAAAACGAATTTGGTAATACGTTACGGTTTGTTAATGCTTCTTTTACTATTGTTCCGTTTATTATCATTTTATTACCAACACGTTGTCTTCCAAACACCACAATAAAATAAGTTTACTGTATCCTGTCAAAGAGTAACATATTTCTGAAAATAAATAAGTTATATTTTTCAGGTACTTATAAAAATTGGAAACAACAACAAAAATACTTTGGCTATACAGGGTGGTCCGAATTTTATGCAGGAAACTTCGAGAACAAACAGATCTCTTTAAAATAATTGGAGTTTGCCTTATAAACATAGGTCTGGAACGGCTTCGTTTTAGAGATACAGGGTGTTGAAGTTGTTAAAAAAAATTAATTTTTTGTTTATATCTCCGGAATCTATTAACCGATCTCAATAAAATTTGGTACATATAATGTATGATAGTAGACCTTGTATTCCCCAAAATATGAGGCCTAAAGGTTCAACCAGTGGTGTACAACTGGACAGGGGTCACCCCCTTTTTGATAAAAAAAACTTACGCCATTGTATTTTTTACAGGTTATTGTAACGGATTTTTATTCTAATGCACTAACTACGTAAAAAAGGTAACTTTTTTCCCTAAGATTCACCATTTTCAAGTTATTCATACCAATACAATCCCCTTGTGGTAGACACTTCAAACCATATTCTTACAAGCATATTTATGTTTATGCTTAAAAGTAAGAGCAATTTGTAAAAATTCTTTCCATATCACCTGTGAGGTAGTGTTCCTGGTGTGTTTTAGTTTCCCCTGGAGGCCTAATCTTTACAAATGAGAATAATTTATCAAAATAATAATAAAAATACATTACACCTGCGTTCTATTTGCTACAGTAGTTGTAGTCTAGTATCTATTGGAGTAAACTTTAGTTTTCAGGTAGGTAACCACAAACATAGAAATCTAGGGGGTGTAGATCTGGTGATCTGGCTGGCTGAGACACTGGATCCTCTCAAACATTATGGTTGACACTGGCATTTGGTCTTCTGCCTATCCATCACCCCATATAATTTTCATTAAGCCATTCTTGTATTATTCTCCTCATGGAGCACCATCCATTTGTATCCAGTATTTTGTCGTAAATTTAATGGAACATCCTCTAATAATTCAAATAGATGGTTTTCTATAAAGTTTAGAAATGGCTGGGAATTTAAATGGGGTGGCAAGAAGAAAGGTCCACATACTTTATTGCGAATTATTC
>NW_019419142.1:0-1156 GCF_000390285.2 Anoplophora glabripennis | reverse complement strand
TGAATTTATAGATTTTTTAGCATACAGATGTCAATATTTATATTCAAACAATCCAAGGGAAGGAAAATTTGGGGAAAAGGGAAATTTTCATAGAAATCAAGTAACTGACCATTCCAAGGGTTCTAAAAGTTTTGTAACATCACACGAAACTTGTTTTCTGTGTAAACAACCTCACCAAATATTTCATTGCAAAACGTTTATTGAATTACCAGTTCAGTCTAAACGTGATGAAATAAAAAAGGCCAACTTATGTTGGAATTGTTTAAGGCATGGTCATATCGTACAGAATTGCACATCTAAGGGTTGCAAGCATTGCGGAAAGAAACACAATTCGTTATTGCATGTAGACAGGCCGGAGCAAGTACCAAAAAGCACATTAAATGCGGGCAGCAGTTCTACATCTCCCGGAAGTAAATTTTGCACAGGTTGTAAATGGTACGGATTTCTGCCATCTTTATGTAGAACTTTTCAAATTTTCGATTTACTCACCCCAAGTTGCCGAGACGTTCTTCGTGTACTTAGCCAAAGATCGTCGTCAAATACTCTTAAAATTTCATTTCTGTGCCTTTCATTACTCCGTCGTGATTTTCCAAATGTCGTTTTAATCCAAAAAGATAAAAGCCATGAGCGTAAAGAATTTTGTTGATATGCTTACAAATTGCACTTATTTTTAAACATAAACATAAATATTCTTATAATATTATGATTAGAAGTGTGAATAACTTGAGAACGGTGAACTTTAGGGAAAAAATTTTCAAGTTACCTTTTTTACGTATTATGTACAATAAAATATAAATCCGTTACAATAGCATGCAAAAAATACAGTGGCGTAGGTTTTTTTTATAAAAAAGGGGGTTACCCTGTCCAGTTGTACACCACTGGTTGAACCTTTAGAGCTCATATTTTAGGAAATACAGGGCCTACTATCATACATTAACTGTAATAAATTTTATTGAAATCGGTTAATAGATTCCGGAGATATAAGCAAAAAATCAATTTTTTTAACAACTTCAACACCCCTGTATCTCTAGAACGAGCCCGTTCCAGACCTATGTTTATAAGACAAACACCTACTATTTTAAAGAGATCTATCTACCCTCGAAGTTTCCTGCATAAAATTCGGACCACCCTGTATAAGAAATGAAAGTAAAATATG
>NW_019419141.1:6058-9853 GCF_000390285.2 Anoplophora glabripennis | reverse complement strand
TAAAGTTCTTATAACTTTTATGTAAATATATGCTGAAATGTATCATCTCATAAGAGGAAAGTTTATTGTCTTTCAGTTTAATATAAAGCAAACATTTAGATTTGTTCCGCCCAAGTCGACTAACCTCTCTAAGAAATATCTAGATGCCGCCTTTGAATGGTGAGTTTGCCTGAAACATAATTATATGTAAATATTATGTATTCTTATGAACACATTTAACTACAGTTAAATCTACGTTACTAGTTGTTTTAAGGTGGACAAAAGACCGAAGCGTTTATATTTTTTAGAGATAAGTTCTGTTGCAAAAAGTTTGGAATACTACACTTTTGAATGCTTCGGTATTCTTCCAAAAACAAATAATCTTTTTTATTTATGTCTTGTAATACTGTACCTACTGGAAATCCTAAATAATATATCGAAAACTTCACATCACCATGTTAAGACACTTTGACAGTAATCTATTGATTAACAAGAATCCTTAATTTCGTCCTCACGTCGTTTTGAGAATATTATATCAACGATCAAATCGTCTTGCAATTTGCTTGAAAGTCAACAATACAAAAAGTACTAAACTCTGTGTACTTAGGAACAAGTTGGTATAATGTCTTTAGGAAGCAGTATTTAGTTGGAAGTCAGAATTATTTCTTGTTGGTATAATGTGTTTAGGAAGCAGTATTTAGTTGGAAGTCAGAATCATTTCTTTTCTCTCTTTGACTACGTACACTGTTAGAAACCAATATTATAAATAAAAATTCAGGTGCATTTATTCTATTTTCAGGATGTACATTTGTTCTATTTTTGTATCCTAAGTTCCAATGTTACGTTTGTGGAGTAGTATTCGATAATATCTGACAGATTTAGAAAGGTCATATAACCACTCCTGTAGTGTTTATCTTTGACATAATTGACCCAAACTTTTTTGTCGTTGTAGTTTAGTTTAATGACCCGACTGACAAGTACGAACGTATTAGGTAAGATTGTGATGCAAATGTGTAACAATGTCCACATTTACCCCTTAAGAGTATTGTGATATAAATGCATGCATATGTTTGGTACAAATTTCCCGATAGACATGTACCAAACCACAATGATTTCATAATTTGGTCTCAGAGTAATCCGAACCTAACAGCGATTGATTTTTTTCTATGCAGATATTCTTCGAGCTTGATCAGTATACACTCAAATAATTAATAGTAAATAAGATCTACTTCAAGTTATTGACAATGCTACATACATAAATGTGAGCGATGAGATACGTGCGGTGGTATACATGAACATCAACGTCTCTAATGCAAGGAACAAATCTTTCTACATTTTCACTAATAGTGCCTGTTTTATACGATCTTAAGCAAATTATTTCCATGGGTAGTGTATCCGTAGGGGTCTTTCACGTAGGTATGCATTTTTTATTGTACATTTCTTGGTGGAAGACATTTATCCATATTATTTTTGGTACATTCAAATAAATCACCCTGTTTATATGAATTAGTTGACAGTGAATTGGGAAAATTATAGGTACATTTATGAATGTGTACATGGCTCTACGAAGTCAAATAGATTTGCTATTAACGCTGTTGAATACTTGCAAAATTTATACTCAATTTTGGACTACTTTGAAAAAACATTGTACAAGCATTGTACCCAGTTTGAGATGTTCATCCTGAAATGTTCTTGATTAATTCCCTTTTTTTATTTATTTTGACGAAACAAATCGCTATTGAAAGTTTATTGCAGTATCACTGTTACATCTTGTATTTTCTAAAAATATAAATCGAATAGTTACAATAGGTAATTTTGTCACGGACATCTTTGATGTAGGTTTTGATGGTTTCATTTTAGAAAAGGAAAAATATATAGGTATGCAGTAAAAAGAAAGTAGCTTCAATAGTATAGTATTAATAATGTGCTTTTAGATCATCAATAAATTACAACTTTTTGACACGAATACACTATTGTTTCGGTTCGGGAACAGTATAGTCTAATTTATATATAACAGAATGGCACGGCTGATGAATTTTTTCCACAGAATTTATAAATCAGAATTTAACAACTACTTTCATCGATAATTTTATGGCGATTAATTATTAACAAACTCCCCTTTTGTTAATTAAATGAAAGGGAGGCATTAAACTGAGATTGTGTCGAGAAATTTATCATAATTTAATTTCAGTTAATTTACGGCAACGATTTAACGCAGCTATTCAATAAGCCTTAATTTGGTTTGAAAGGTTAATTTGTTTCCCTGCAAAATTCCATTTTTAACCGACAGAAGGTATATTTATTTACCAAATTATACTCTGGAGAAATAATGTGCTGTTAATATTTATTGAACGTTAAATTTGACATTTATTGGCCACAAACAAAGATTAAAAAGAACATTTACAATAAAATATAAAACCCGGATATATATGCAGAGAAAACTGCTNCAGAAACTAACTGTCTGATAGCTGATCTGTTAGTGGAACCTTGATCACAAACTGTACAAATTATTTTTAATCCACAACACTGCAATGCTGAAATTATTTCAGTTAACAAAATTTGTAGGTCCTTTGTTTTTATAACATCTTTTCTGAAATAATTCACGATAGGTTGCTTCCAATGTTTACTAATATCTTGTACCAAAAACACTAGAGTATGATTTGCTACCTCATTTTGTCTACCCAGGGACCCAAGATCGACATATCCCGTTACTTGATCTTTACAAGTGTCGTAATTTAGACCAACAGACAGAGCTATTTAATCAAATACTAAACAACAAACTTTATCTCTTGTAATCATTTTACTAACATGTTGTGATAATTTACGTTAACAACTTTTCATTTATCCCAACATTTAAAGGTATTTGGCCTAAATATTTCCTTATGGAAGATTTAGAGGACAGCACAAAAATTTTTTGTAAAAACCTGTAGCACCTTGATTCACGTTTGTAAATCGCTAAAGCAAGTGCTTTATTTTCTGAATTATAGATAGGTCTTTTTTTTCACAATTTTTAATTTGACAATAAATTTTACTCCTACTGGATCAAGATGTTGACTTAATTTTGCAAATAAATTAGGATAGGTGATACTACGAACATGAGCCAAATTACTTTTACATTTTAATAGTTTCCTTTTTAATTTCAAAGTCTTTCTGTTGACAATCTAGATAATACATTTTTTTATGTTTATCTGAAATTGAGATATTCTCTTAACATTCATAGTTTTTAAAAATGTTCTTTGTTTATTATTTGCCTGAAAAGATTTAACTTGCTATCAGTAATCTCAGTAATGGCCCTGGTGCTTGCAGTAGCGTTTGTAGGAAATAACAATTTTGAATACCTGTATTTCGGTTTTTTAAAAGGTGGAGGTGAAAAATCATCCGAAATTGAAGTTTTGCAGCTCGTACTCAGAAAATTCTGTAATGTTACGTTAACAAATTGTTTTGCTGAATATTGGATACTATCCGAGGATTCCAAAGTGATATTATTACAATTAATATATGAACTTGTAGTTGATCTTAAAAATAATGTCGGCACAGCATTTCTGTTGAGACTATTCCTATCACTGCTTTTAAAACATTTTAACTCAAAATGGTCTTCACAAAAATAATGATCTGTGTTTGTCGGAGCAAAGTCTGATTTACATAATTTTCGAACTGATTCTATCCACAGTAATTGTCTGTCTTTTGTAATTCTGAAAAAACTTTTATTTCTATAGAACGTATTACAGATATTCATATAGTAATAAATGTTTTTGCAATTTGGAGCACAACATTGACGTTTAGTTCTATCAGGTAAACTCATTTTGGATAAAAAAA
>NW_019419141.1:0-2381 GCF_000390285.2 Anoplophora glabripennis | reverse complement strand
TCATTTTCGAAAAATTCATAAAAAATCGTGTAGCTTTTGTATTTTACAACTCTTAAAACAAAAAGTTAAAGAGAGGGTCAAAATATAGTGAATCACCCTGTAGCTTTGATTTGACCCAATAGATAGACTTTATGTATTTTGACATGCTAAATCCGAATCTGAAGTCTGTTTAGCTCCACCCCCAAAATTTTGAGTAATTGGCAAAAAATAGTGAAAAATCGCAGAAAAGTGTTAGTGGGACCAAAAAAATTCGAAAATATTTGTTCTGAACTTAATCAAGTAGGTTTCTTATATACTTGGATGTGCTGAATCCGAATCTAAAGTATTTTAAGCTGCATCCCTTCAAGATTTTACAAAAATCGCAAAATAATAGCGAAAAATCACAAAAAATAGCGCAAAATTGCCAAATCACATCAGTGAGCGCAAAAAACTTTTTCTTACCTTTAAATAACCTCAAGTGTGTTTCTTATGTATTTTGATAAGCTGAATTTGAATCTGAATTCCATTAGTTGTCTCCCCCCACAAATTTTGCAAAAAAAGCAAAAAATATTAATGAGAGTGAGAAAATTTAGATTAGATCAAATGTTCTTCTGTCGAATTTGAATCTAAAGTCTGTTAAGCCTCATTATCCAAAAATTTTGCAAAAACCGCAAAAAATCGCAAAAAAATGGAAATCGTGAGTCCCTGAAAATCTTGAATAAATGTTATGGATATGAATTACTTCCTAATAAATTAGAATGACTTGAACCAGGCTTTCTTTGATGTTGATGTCTTACACTTTTCATCTCTTGTAGCGAACTCTATTCTTTTCGAATGACCTATGCAGAGGGTTTCTCTTTCTCTTCTGTCTATTCTGATTCGTGTCTCGCTTTAGTGTCCAACAGAAATCTGCCATCATGTTGACATTCCATCTTCCTTGGTATCGTTCTCTCCATTTCACTTATATCTTGATGGAATCTTTATCCTTATTCTTCACTGCAGTTTCCAAGATTTTGAGAAAAGTAGTCAAAGTGAGGTGCCTATTTAGGAAGTGCAATTTAAGATTCATCAAGTAACATAACTGTTAATAATATTTCAACATCTCTTCATCCATATTTTCGTAATCCGCACTCTTGTCATTTCCTAAAAATTTTCGAGAGATTTTCTTACTTTGCCGTGCTGCTTTTTTCAGTGTCATTCATCCTTGTAATGAAATTTTCGTTTCGTTTTGTTTTCTCAATCTGCGCGCTTCCGTTCAAATGTATTGGTTCGTTTTACATGTTACAATTGCAGTGAGTGTAAAATGCGGTACCTATGTAGTATGTAGTATGTTGTACGTATCTTCGGTGTGTGGCCGGGAAGCTGTAAATATTATACCATAAGAGTAACTAAATAAGAGTATTTTTTTTCTGTGTCTTCTGCCGGCAGCAGCGGCAGAGTACGCCATCTGTACCAGATGCAGCAAACGACACACACAGACCATAAAATAATTAAGGAAACTGCATGGGAAAACACAATTAGAGTAACCTCTAATTCTACTATCTAATAGATGTCGCTGCATCATAATGGCGGTAAATTTAAATGTAATAAAGTACACAATAAAAAGTATTCCATAAGTAATAGATCACAAAACAGCTACTAATAGTTGAATTTAACAATTAAAATTAACGTGAACCATTAACAGCTGTTCCATGACCCATTACTTCTGAAGCACTTTAATTATGTTTTAACACTTTACGGAGTGTACATTTTTTACTTTGTTGTCTTTATGAGACTGAAATTGCCAAGACTGAATTTCTTCCAACATATCATTCCAAAATGTAATATGTGCTGATTTCTTAGTAATAGATGACTTTAAAAAACTGCAATTATTTAGCTGAATGATACGAGAATTTAAAGTATCAAAAAGATCATTAATATCATTCGCAAACTCTGCTGTATGAATAGCCTCAGCAGGTATGCCAGTAGTGGAAATACTCACCATTGTCTCAACTTCATGAGCTACAGATTCACTTGATGTTTGTGCTGGAATTTTTACTTTAATTTTAACGTTACTACGATTTAATTCGAAATAATGGTCATGTATCTTTCGTAAACCTTGGAAGGGTCTAGATTTATCAATTTCATAACATTTTACTATGTGGCTGAATTTTGCTGTTTTATTATGCGAAAATTTAATATTATTATTATATAAAGCATTTCTGGTCTTTTTAAGCAAATGAGGAACGTCAAAAATGGGAATAATTTCCTCGCCATTAACAAAGTGGATTTATTTGATGACTCAGAAACTAACGGTCTGATAGCTGATCTGTTAGTGGAACCTTGATCACAAACTGTACAAATTATTTTTAATCCACAACACTGCAATGCTGAAATTATTTCAGTTAACAAAATTTGTAGGT
>NW_019419140.1:0-9738 GCF_000390285.2 Anoplophora glabripennis | reverse complement strand
ACTGCAAATGAAGATTTTTAGTGGAGTTTCATTCCTCCATTTTTCCTCATATGAGAGGTCTTTGGGAGGTCGGAGATGAGAGCGTCAATTACATAAGACCATAAAAAACTGAAACCTCAATATCGGAGAGTTTTAACTTTATAATTCTGTAAGTTTTTTTGTTTTTATTTTGCTCATTTTGTGTTTGCAGATTATTTGGATTTGAGATTTATGAGTTTTGGGGTTACAGATTTTCAGGTTATGGGTTTTAGAGTTATAAGTTATCGATCTCAAGGTTATTGAGTTATGAAAGTGTAGGGTTTATATGGCTTAAGAGTTGATATTGTTGGGTTTTATAGTTTCAAGCTGTTTTTTGAGGTTAGAAAAAAACGCAGACGTGATGGAGCAAAAGAGGTTTCGGATTCGGTTTCAGAGACCCAATAGCATATAATCCACTTGGTCTGGTTCAAGGAACCCTCCACTCATTTTTTCTTTGTGGTCCTGTGTTATCATCTAAGGCCCATTTTTGCCAATGCGCATCTTACCCTTATTACCCCTATTTGCTACTATTTTGGTTCAAATAAAAGCGATATTGATCTTCTATCCGGTTCACTTTATTATTGGAAGACCTATAGTTTAACAAACATTTTTAGAAACATTAGAATCAAAACTTCACCTTCGAATTACAGTTGATGTAAAAATAATGCCGACCAGTGCCAACTTTGTGACGGCATACTAGTGTTAATCAATGAGGATCAAACACGACCAAAAGGTTCGCAACTAGGACCGATTATAGATACAGAAGTGCTGATGACGTTGTTCCAGTGGTTTCTATCAGCATTCATTCCGGTATACTGAAGAAGCGCGGTTTTTCAAGGAGGACATGTTTCATTCATTCATCAATTATTTGTTAAAGTTTTCTAGATTTGAGATAATCTTTATTCATTTATATACACTGAGAGAGAAAATCACTAGTAGTAGGTGAAAATTTACTTGCCTCAGCAAGAAAGTTGCATGCAGTAGAGAACAAATAAACAATTCAATTGCGGCAGCTAAAACAAGACATCTGATAGCCAGTCACTATAGTCTGTTTGGAAATGAAAGAGAGTAATAAAACCCCGAGATAAGAACCGGCCATGGGCGTGGTAATATTTCGTTTCAGGTAATTATCGGGTAACACTAATGCTAACAAAAATGACAGGGATTGGAAAAGCGACTATCTACAGACTTTTAAAGGAAACAAAAAATGAACAAGATACTGTAAATCCCCNAAAAAATTATTTAATATAATGTTTTGGCAAAATTACTAAATAAAGATCTTCGTACCGATTATATTTGAATGGCGAGCAAAAGGCAATTTATTCTTGAAGAATGCCTTTTGCTCGTAAAATGAACAGTAAAAATGTTTTACTGTCCGTTTCTATCAAAGTATGCCGATACATACACAAATTGAAATTATAATATAAAGAGTGACTCCAAAAATCGCCCATTTTGGCAAACTTGTAATTCGTTAAACATGTTGTGCTAAGTTATTGTATATCATCAACATGTTACTGTGAAAGTTCCAAGATGAGTTCAGCTTTGGTTTTGGAGAGATGAGTGATACATGTCATAATATTCGTGATTTCATGTATCGAGCATATCACTTTAAACCTTTAAAATTCACTGTTTTTCGGATCATCAAGGTCAAGGTGGTTACTTAGGTTTTCGGGGTCGCTGATCAAGCACCCCAACGTGAGTGGCAAGGGGACTCACGAAAATCAAGCACCACGAAGAAATCGGTTTATCGCTACGTCCACGTCGTTGATTCTGGTTTACACTAAGAGCGACAGTAGGATTACTTGCTTTAGGTAAATATTTTAAGATACGCTCGTTTTTTCCAAAAAAATTCGTGAATTTTTGATTTTTACAATTTTGATCCACCATTTTGAATTTTGCAAATCTGATCTCGGATTCGTAATCACCGACCTCGAAAACCCTTATATACCCAATTTGGTCGAATTTGGCTCAGTTTTAAAAATTTTGTCCGCAATATTGGATCCACCATCTTGAATTTTGAAATTCTGACTTCAAATTCATAATCAGCAAGCCCAAATACCTAAGTAACCACCTTGACCTTGATGAAAGGCCATCTAAAAAACAGTGAATCTTAAAGGTTTAAAGTGATATGCTCGATACATAAGATCACGAGTATTATGACATGTATCTGCAAAACCAAAGCTTGGAATTTTCTCAGTAACACGTTCTAATGATATACAATAACTTAGCATAAAATTTTTAACGAATTACGAGTTTGCCAAAGTGGCGGATTTTCGGGCTGTTTTTGGAGTCACTCTTTCAGTTCAGCTTATTCTTGAACGATTTCTATATTTACCGATTTTCTGATTACCTTGTAGATGGAAGATGAAAGTTCTCCATGCCAACAGCATTTTAAAGACAAGCAAAAATTTTAATCAAAAATGCCCTTTTCTCGTAAAATGAAACATAAAAATATATTCCCTCTTTTCGACTCTAACCGTGTATATACTGTATATATTACAGCAGTAGTACAGAATACTACAAAGTGTGTGTCTTAAAGAAGTGCAGCCGGTGTCGAGAAATTATATTAAATTTCTCTACAGACTTATGTTTTCAAGTTCGACGGCGATTTGTTTGGTAAAAAGGTAATCCAGCTTAGACCTTCTCCGACAATGCCTCAAATTTTATTGGATCTGAGCGCGAACCTAAACAATTTCTAGATTTTAGCAAAGATCCTCTCCTCCATGACTGCAAATGAAGATTTTTAGTGGAGTTTCATTCCTCCATTTTTCCTCATATGAGAGGTCTTTGGGAGGTCGGAGATGAGAGCGTCAATTACATAGACCATAAAAAAAATGAGTGGAGAGTTTCTTGAACCAGACCAAGTGGATTATATGTTTCTTGGGTCGCTGAAACCGAATCTGAAACCTGTTTTGCCCCATCACGTCAGCGTTTTTTTCTAATCTCAAAAAGCAGCTTGAAACTATGAAACCCAACAATATCACCCTTAAACCATATAACCCTATACTTTCATAACTCAATAACCTTGAGATCGATAACCTATAACTCTAAAATCCATAACCTGAAAATCTATAACCTCAAAACTAATAAATCTCAAATCCCAATAAACTGCAAACACAAACTGAGCAAAAGAAAAACAAAAAAACTTATACGCAAAACTGAAACCTCAATATCGGAGAGTTTTAACTTTATAATTCTGTAAGTTTTTTGTTTTTATTTTTGCTCATTTTGTGTTTGCAGTTTTTTGGGAATTGAGATTTATGAGTTTTGGGGTTATAGATTTTCAGGTTATGGATTTTAGAGTTATAGGTTATCGATCTCAAGGTTATTGAGTTATGAAACTGTGGCTACTAACACTGAATAGATGTAATGCTGTAGAAATTTAATATTTCAGCTGTAGCCACTTTTGTAACACTATATGGATTTGCTTGCAAAGATTATAGTGAGGAAAATATTTTCGCAATCTTCATATTGCAGTTCATTAATCTTGAAATAAAGTGATATCTTTTTACATATTTACATACCTTTTACTCTATATAAATCATAAAGTCAAAGGGCATACTTGAGAAAAGTATATAATGGTTAAGTACATAACAACATATACATAGAACATAAAAGTTATGTGACAAATTTAAAATATATGTATCTTTTATACCACAAGAATGATAAATGAAAAATCATCTAATACCAAATTAATGAATTTCAGTAAGCTAGCTAATGCTCTATAATTTTTTTTTACCAAGAACAGATGATGCAAAAAGAGAGTCATAATAATAATGATATCGTAGTAAACAACTGACTTCATTAGCAATGTTTTTCATAATTTTTAAAATTGCACCCACACACAAAAGGAATAACGATGTGTACACTATACCAACACATTGCTTTGAGACGCGGACTTAAAATTATATTTACGATATATGGCATCGGAACACTTCGTCTTTGTTCGTGACGCAAATGGGCGGATAAAAAGAGAGAGTTGGCTTATCACAGCAACATGTTTACTTGTGGCAGCTATCTGCTCTACTATGTACAGTAATATGTTATGTTGTGACTTGTGACAGCAGTAATGTTAGTTACCTACTAACCACAGATAGCTGCACAGCAGTAACGAGTAATCTAATAACTTCAGTAAATCAATTTTAAAAATCAATGAACACCAATCATAAGAGATGTAATCATTTATAAGAAGCAAGCGTGTGCGTAGAAATCTTATTTTACTTGTGATTTCTTGATTTAGTTCTCAAATCATAGTGATGATCAATCGATTTTAGTTTATTGCTATTTTAATATGAGCTACTATGTTAAGGAAATATAACTGTCAAATATTTATTAATTTGCACTCTGTAAAAAGAGCATTTAAAGGGTGAAGTAAAGAAAAAAAAACCATTTATTTTATTTCTAACTTTCATCAAGTGAAACGGTGCAATAAAAATAGGGCGGTCAAATACTAGAGCATTGAAACAATTCAGTGTTGGGTAATTAAAAACAGTCCAACCACCATTTATCACTGCAATGTCTTGTCAGAGTCACGGTAGCGAAGCTTAAGCTTGCTAGATACATATCTCTTCTCATATTAATGACTTTACAGATAGTACTTCTGGTTGCATTTTGTGTGATACCCCGTTCAGTCAATTGTATGCAGTGGTGGCGTACTATTAAATACAGCCTTACACTGCATACCTATCTATATTTGTATGCAAATTCTTTTTTGGTACATACTTCCTGTAGCAGTTTCATTAATGTCGACTATGACATCATCGGCATAACTTTCATTTATAGCGAACAAGCAAAATTCTTCGATAATTATTAAAAGCAGTATAAATAAGGTTGGTATAAATAAATAAAACATAATTCTACAGGGGTAGTATTAATTCCATTATAGGAATGTTAAACTATGTAGGTATTCAAATTCGTGCCATTAGTGGAATTTTTGTTATCAAATTCATAGAGTTTGATTAACTTGTGATTAACAGTGGACAGTGCATTTTCATAAGAATCACTTCTGTAAAAGTCCGTACTTTTTCATTGTACACAATAAATCTGAAATTAGAAATAAGTAGGTGCATTAATATGTATAAACTTAATTTTTCGAAAAAAAAAAACTAGGATATGTCGATTTGGTATTGTCTGCACATTACAGGGTGTGGCATGTATAACCTATAAAAATTAAACTACAGCTTACTGATGATATTTTTAATAGAAAAGTCATACGAAAAAGTTCGAATCTTCGCGTTTTTTTCAGTTTCAAGTTCATTTATTCGACGAAAATGAAAGCCGACCCTGTGTTATTTATTAAAAACTTTGGAAATGTTTTTATGCGACTCGAGATGCAACCTTATAATTTAAGTCGGTATAATAAAATATTAGTAATAAAGAAGGTTAGGTTACATTGTCAAAAAATTTGTGCAGTCAACTGATTTTGTATTTGTATTGAATTCATTATTCACTTAATTATTATATTAAGTAGCGTTCATCGCCCCATCAGTGTTAAAAAGTGAAAGATTCCAGACAAAAGTTTTTATTTTGTAATTCCACGATAGTGACAGTGTAATTTTTATAAAGAAATAAAAAAATAAGAATAGCGTGCCGATTACATTAAAAACGAAATTCTTATTTCCTACTTTGCTTAATTTTTTAGTTTGTGCACAAACTAGTTTTACAATGAACCGAGAAAACAATGCATTTACTATTTCCGAACGTGTCGATATGGTGTTAGTGTATGGTGCAGCCGGAGAAAATGCGCTCGCGGCGACTAGGTTGTACCGGGAACGATGGCCACAACGTCACCTCCCATGTGCAAATCCAATCCTACAGTGCGTACAGCGGCTGCGAGATAAGGGAAGTGTTATTCCTCGAGAAGAAAGACGTGGTCAGCAAGTGAACCTTAATGTTGAAGATGCAGTGTTGGAAAATCTTGACGAAGACCCCACAATTAGTACTCGATTACTCGCACAGCAAGTAGGAACCTCATCTCGTACCACACATCGCATCTTAAGACGCCAGCTGTTGTTCAACAGATTTTACCCCTGGATTGTGATGCGTTTTTGCAGATGGTTTTTACGGCAATGTGCCAATCAAGTAGGCTTTCCTGCTTATGTTTGTGTAACAGATGAGGTGACATTTACCCGTGATGAAGTTCCATAATATTCACATATGGGCCGATGAAAATTTTCACGCGATTAGGGAAACTCATTTTCAACATCGGTTCTCGGTAAATGTTCAGGCTGGCATAATAGGCGATGTACTTGTGGGTCCCTATTTCTTTGAAGGACGACTAAATGGCCCAACATATGCTGACTTTTTGGAGAACGGGTTGCCTGAATGGCTTGGACGATGTGGCATTACAAGTTCTGGCACGCATGTTTTATCTTTAAGATGGGTCTTCTCCACACAGTACTGGAGAAGTAACGACATTTTTGAATGAAATGCCTCCTCAACGATGGATTGGACGCTTTGGTCCTGTGCCGTGGCCACCTCGGTCACCCGATCCAATGGACAACAATGCATTTAATATAGTAATTACTATTAATCATTATAATAAGAAAATATCAGTTTTATTTAAATATGGTTTGTACTTTTGCATTGAAAAATTCCGCAAAAATTGAGAAGTATCTTTCTATCTTTCAACGACGTTTGTTTACGCGGCTGGTCTACAGCATGTAACTCATCGTACACGGGCAGGACTGTTCCAGAAAAAATATTTTGATCCATAATTGAACTTTAATTTACGAAAAAAAAACCGCAAAATTATAACTTTTTCGAATAAGTCTTTTCTATTGCAAATTAGGAAACTGTAGTTTAATATTTATAGATTATACACGCCACACCCTGTATATTTAATAATGTCTCTGCTATTTACAATAGATAGGTATACAAATGAAATTCTTTGTAAAATATGATATAAACTTAAAATCCTTATAAATTCATAATTAATTTTTCATTTATCATGTTTTATCGAAATTCTCAATATAATATGTATTAAAGGAATAGAAAGTTGATATTTATTATCATTATTTATTTTCATTCCACTCTTCTGTGTCTCCTCGCTATATGATGATAAATCTTTATATTTCAATAATATTATTTGGAAATGCTGCAATACTACGCACAAAATAATTTTATATTTAATTAGTTCTAATTTTTTTATTTTCAGTACACTCTTTATTTAAGGTTTGCTTTTTCAGTATATTATGCACAACCGTTATAAATAATAACGGATTTAATTTACTAACCTTACTTACTTACCCTGTAAGTAGGCCTATTGTCTAAAATAACACAGGTACACAAAAAAAGAAAAGTGGTCTGTATTTTGAAGCGCTGTATTCGAATCCGCGGTGAAAATTGTTCCATAACACACCATTTTTTAAATCGCGAGAAACCGCCCTTAAACATAAAAATAAGGATAATTCTATTTTCAAAACTAGAGGGAGTTCAACTTCATTTTTCAGTCCCTCTAGTAGATTAGCATTTTTGACAGTTCAGTTGAGAATCTTAGGCGGAAAACTTTCAAACCTGCGAAAGAAATTTAGTTTCCTAGTTGTATTCTTTTTGAAACCCATTTTATGTCTGTGCCTGTAGCCAAAGCACCTTCACATGGTGACGGTGGACAACAGATCCGCACTGGCAGGGTCCCTGGACAAACGGAAGGAATTTCCCAGATTTTAGGGTTACTTTGCACGGTATAAAAATACTGGAGGGTGATAGAGTGATTCCGACTTCTAACTCAGGTTCATCACGCCAAAAAACATATACAGGGTGATTCACAATTTATCCACAAAAATTTGGGAATAGAAGCGACATCCTTATAGTTTCAGAGAAAAAAATTATTGAAGGTGTAGTACTTTCCACCATTACATCGCTGGAGAACTGTAGTCTTTAGAGTCAATCGCGTTGTGCGTTTTACGCAATGCGCATGCAGAACCACGTGGCCCCAGCGACTCCGAATACTGAAATCGGATTTTATAATTTATTAGTATTAACGCCATTGCGATAGTATTTACAACAGTTTTTAGTAGTCAGTGTCAAAACTACTGTATAGCAACGTAGTTGATGGGTGTCGCTTTAATTTATGGTGAAGCAAGACTACATTTGTGTTATGGTGAAGCATTCGTGTTATCGTGAAGACGGGTCCAAATGTGTTTACACGTCGGTGGACAAAATTTTGAACAGTGTTGATGTAACATCAGGTATGTGAAATTATTTTATTAAGTAAAGAAGAAATTAATTTTATTAATTAATAATAACAATAGCGGCAAAGACAGTTGAATTCGCTGATATAAGATAGGTGTTATAAAATTCTATTTATTTCTTTCCTTGCTAAATTCTTTCAAATTTTTGTCCTTTTTTTATTACACTTCGCCTTGTGAAATGTCAGGTTTTACAGTGGAGCAGTTTCCAGTGCCGTGCAAAAGTGTATTTTTGATTTTTTTTACAAAACTGTATTTGTGAGAGTCCCCTGTACATGCATTTTTTTTGGATTAGTTCTGAATCACCCTGTAGATATGGTCCTGCAGTAACTTTCAACCTCATTTTGTATTTCCAAATGCTATACCCCACTAGAGTGAGCTTTTCCGTATTTAAAAGTGGTTTTTCGGCGATTAAAAAAAACTGGGAGGTGATGGAGCAATTCTGAATTCGGGTTCTGAGGATTAAGCATCAGCATATCAAAATACATGAGGATAGGTGTAGTCTTTGGAACAAGCCATTTTTCTTTTTTGTGTGCCTTTGTAATTTAAAACGAATACATAGAAAAAGAGAATCATTCACAATCCTGTCTGCGAACAAAAAACCTCACACGAACTGTCAAAATTAATTATGATGCTATAACTTTGCTGTATATCAAATTTTTAATAGATATATTTCCAAAAATAACATTTATTTGGACTCCATAAAAGAATCAATCAATTGCGAGGTGTACAGCGTTAGATTAGGTAGTAGATATATGCTTTTTAATAATCCAAAATAACAAAAAAAAAAAACGTTAATTCATTGCGGTTAATAAGAACGATATTATTACATTCAAAGAAGAAAAATCTGATCTCGAAGAAAGCTTTTAGGTACTCTTGAAACAATATTCGTTTTAATAAAATTTTAGGTTCTCTGCTGCATCAGTTCGTTACCGATCATCTGTGTTACCATTTATTATTTTGGTTATTATAAAATCTCTACCAGATAAGTTCCGTAAATGTGAAACAACCAACTTAAACAAAATTTGCATGATTGCTCAAAATTTTAAATTGCTCTCGAGAATAAACACATACCCTCTGCCGTTTTAGTTAAAAAAAATCAAGCAACCGTAGCCTAGATGAAAATATATGGCTATCCTTATCTGTACTTATTAAGAAAAAGTGTTTTTTTTTTTTTGGTTGAACAGGTGAAACAGTATATTCAGATATTTATTGTCAGATCGTTCCACGATGAGGTAGATCCCTCCAAATAAACGTTGAGGAATGTTGTGTTGACCAGTACTGTGCTCGTGTGTTCTGTGAAGGCTGAAGTATTCGGCATGTAGTCCGAATTTAGCACCAAGTGATTTTCACTTGTCTCCAAATTTTAAGTACTTCTTGAACAAATAGTAATGAAATGGCTTCAAGTGGTTGGTCGAAATGGATGCGAACTATAATTAAAAATATATATGTATTTTTAATTACGTTTCTTCGATTTGGTAATTATACCCATAATTTGAATCATTTCGATTATACAGGGTGATTTAGTCAT
>NW_019419139.1:8691-9577 GCF_000390285.2 Anoplophora glabripennis | reverse complement strand
CTAAACGAAATTCTATTGAAAATATGTAAAATCAATAAAAACATAATTATTTTACAGAGCAGTGCGCATGGGGTAACTCAGAATAAGATTACACAGCCATACAAAAAAAAAGTCCAAACACTAGAGAGTCACATATCATTTCCGAAGAAATTGATGCACTGAACACGAACCTGTAGTCAAAATTCATGACTTCAACGCAAATTTCGGAGAAAAGTGAAATTTTTGGGTGAAATCCAAATATGGGTCAAAACTGTTTTTTTCCTAAATTTTGTCCAAATATGTATATCATTTTTGTAGTGTTTTGAGACGTCGAACACGATGATTTTAGTTAAATTTACCCATGGCCTCGATATTTCTCAGAAAATTCACTATTTAAGTGAGAACTATAGTAGGATCATATTCGATGCAAAGTAATAAATCATTGTCTGTCAAGGGGAACCAATGAAGTACGCTTTTAAGGGTTTTACAAATTGAATAATTTCTTTATACATTATGAAGGGACGAGAGGATCAGTTCAGGTCTGGCACCCTTGTTCCTACAAAAATTCCTTTATTCTCATAAACTATTTATTTTAAATGTAATTTATTATAAATCCAATTTGTTTCCTAAATTCCACATATGTACTACATTTTACCTCTGTACGCGCCACTGTTGTTTACTTGTTTTTTGGAAGCGCTCTCTAATTGACGGCAAAGCTCGCCAGGTTAGTATTTGACGTATAACCGACCAGTTCGTACACTCGATGCACCTGGGCGACTACAGCTACTACCAGAACACAGTGCGTATGCAGCGGTATTTCAGATTTTACATTGAATTTCATTTTAAATTTGAAATGATTTATCTTACGCCTCCTAAAAATGATGACACGATTTTCCTTTGATAAAAG
>NW_019419139.1:0-6336 GCF_000390285.2 Anoplophora glabripennis | reverse complement strand
TGGATTTTTCTTGGACCATGAAGAGCAACCTTGAACTGAACAATAATAGTTTGACAGTTTCTTCTTTTTATCCATAATTGCAGAAGTTTTCCTCACACTATTTTCTTAAAATAACAGTGTTTAAAAAACAAACACTAAATACAGTTTTAAATAAAATATAAATAATATATTATATAAAATATAATATATAATATAAATAATTGTTTCGCTAGTATCACTTGTCACCGCCAGAGGGCGAGCTCTTAGCTGCATTCGCGGATAACACTTCAAGTTAGTCTAAAATGGTAACAGAAATAATTTTGTACCAATAAGTAAGGTAGATTACCCACGAATGAGTCCAGAACAAGTTTTTGTGCTTCTATGCAAAATCGTTATATCGCTGAAAGACTACTGTTGTTTAGCATAGAATTACCCTCGCAATATCTAGTAAATAGCTAGGACCATTGGACTGGTTTCGAAGTTACTAGTTTGTAGGTTGTAGTCTACAAAGTAGTTGATTCCTACAACATCATTAATAAAAAAATTTATTGATGCTTTGTCCTTATGTTATTATATGAAATAAAAGAAAGGTGCCTAGTTACAGTATTGGTTCTCCTCTCCTGATTCCAGATCTAATGCTTCTCGATATTTATGTACGAGACGCTATAAAATAAATCATGTATGCGACTGGGGACCACTAAATAATGGAATTTAAGACGCAAGAGACGAAAACGAAAATAAGAAAACGTCCTCGTGTTTATGAAATCAATTATAATCAACAAAATGTCAACAGTTTGAGTTATTTTTTATTTATCTCAGTATTTCTCTATTCAGGATAAGGACAGACCTTTACAACTTTTGTATTGTACAGGGTGTTCTCTAAACCTATGTCATAACTTCGAAAGGTTATTCATTGGTTTATTTTGACATTAAAGAACCAAAGATCTTAAGCCACTGGTTTTTGCGATTGAGGGGTGTAATTAAAAAAAATATTATATGTAATTACCAAAATATTTCTGAAGATATTTGATGGAGGCAGGAGAAACTTGGGCTAATAATTCATTTAATTGAAGCAAAAAATTCACTGCCTACAACGGTATCATCACAAAATATTAGTCACTGGATTGAGGATAATTCTCATTGGGTTATAAGTTGTAAAGCGCAATATTCACAGAAACTAAATGTATGTAGTGGTATTTTGCGCACACTGGGTATGTGTTTAAATAGTCAATGTTAATTTCGAAAAAAATGGCTCATTTAAAATGTAAATGATATGAAAATATGCAAAAGCTAAATTCTACAGTTGCTGTCATTAGTTAAACCCAGTTGAACATTAATGTGGACGTGCATATTTCCAAAATTTGATCAAGGCACATTAAATCTACTTTGAACATTTTTATGTCTATGTCAACGTGTTACTTTTTGAAAGAGGGGTCATTCTAAATAAATGATAACTAGGAAATAGTTTGTTGTTCGAATAAAAGACACCTTTTTTCTTATAATATTGTGAATTAAATGCACTTGCTGTATTTCAAAGTACTCAAAGCCGACGAAATTCTGAGATTTTTAGTGACAATACCATTGGTTAATATATTTATAAACAGATGCAGTGAATTTTTTGCTTTAATTAAATAAATTATTGAAAATCTGCCAACATCAAATATCTTTATATAGAAAAGAAATATTTATTTATGTACACATGAAATTATTTTTAAATTTTAATACGCAGAACCCTTGGTTTATTACGACTTTTTGGAATAAAATGATACAAGGAACAATCTCTTGAAGTTATGACATATACCTAGAAAACACCCTGAATAGAATAATAGTGCAATTAATAAAGAACTCAAACAACTGTTGATATTTCAGTTGGTTTTATTCGATTCTCAAAATGACTACCCCTATTTCTTATACAAGCAGGAGCTTTTTTTATTTCGGTTTCCGGAATTCTTCTGTGTTCTTTTTGTGGCTTCTTGCATTTTATTAGTAATATTCATTCGCAGGATTATCGGTAGGAGTACTGAATTATTATTACATATAGTATCACCTTCACCACGTACTTGTAAGTCCCATATATTTATCTCTGCATTCAATTTCAGTCATATTATATTATATCATATCAATAATCAAAATAGTGTAAATCTTGTACCGAACACATCCTAGATTTTAAAATAAGATATTTTTCCCGCTAAAATTTTCTAATGTAATTTAAATTTCCTGCTGTTCTGCATGCAATTAAAAGTATTTTGGAATATGATATTCATAATGTTACAATATACAATTTATATTTTATTTATATTTATGAAAAAATCGTAGACAAATAGTAGAATTCCTTTAATCTCTTGCCTAAAATGGCAATGAAAACTGTAAAGAAATAAAAAGACGAATAAAATGCAATTTTTCCGAATTTTCTGCAACAACCTAATTCTTTAGACAACGTCGTGTATCTGTTTAAATATAAATACAGAAACCAATTCTAGAAAAAAATTCTAAATATTCATTAAGCTTCAGTCTGGATTCAGAATTCACTGAAATAGACCTAATTTTACACGACACCTAACCTGAAATTTTAAAACGTCTAAGGAAAACACATTTAGCATTCGTTTCCCGTAGCGTTTATTCGAAAGGAAATTTAATTTTTCATCCTTTGTGTCCCCGACATGTCCTCCGTTATTGGTTTACGTAACAAATACTTTTCGTATTTGTTTTGCAACGGATCCGCAGCCATCTGGGACGCGGTTTGTCAATAGCGACGTTCCTGAGAGTATCGCATTGACGAGGTTGGATGTGACAGCCAACTCTCGAGGGCCCCCATTCAACTGCACACTACCGCTACTTAAAGAATAACACCCCAATCTGTAATGTCTACGTGCCCTTATTTTTTGCCTACTGATACGAAAAGGATCCGTTCCATTTAAAAAATATTCCGCGAAATCGAATACTTTGAGGATGAATCGGCAATTGGTGGGTTTGCCTAAACGAAATTCTATTGAAAATATGTAAAATCAATAAAAACATAATTATTTTACAGAGCAGTGCGCATGGGGTAACTCAGAATAAGATTACACATCCATACAAAAGAAAAGTCCAAACCCTAGAGAGCCACATATCATTTCCGAAGAAATCGATGCACTGAACATGAACCTGTAGTCAAAATTCATGACTTCAACGCAAATTTCGGAGAAAAGTGAAATATTTTGGTGAAAACCAAATATGGGTCAAAACTGATTTTTTCCTAAATTTTGTCCAAATATGTATATCATTTTCGTAGTGTTTTGAGACGTCGAACACGATGATTTTAGTTAAATTTACCCACGGCGTCGATATTTCTCAGAAAATTCACTATTTAAGTGAGAACTAGCTCAAATTTTCTGAAAAATATCGGGATCATGGGTAAATTTTACTATTGGCATCGTGTTCAAAATACTACGAAAATGATATATTAGGACAATGTCTAGGAAAAAAACAGTTTTGACCCATATTTGGGCAAATTCTCACCCAAACAGTGAATTTTCTGAGAAATATCGAGGTCGTGTTCAGCGTCAAAATACTATGAAAATGATATATTTGAACAAAATTTAGGAAAAAAAATCAGTTTTGACCCACATTTAGCTTTTTTCACCCAAAAATTTCACTTTTCTCCGAAATTTGCTGTGAAATCATGAATTTTGACTACATGATCGTGTTCAGCGTATCGAATTTCTGCGGAAATGATATGTGACTCTCTTGGGTCTGGACTTTTTTTTCTGTGGCTGATGTGCTATTTAAGGCAACTTATCTACGATATGTCCGGGGATTGAGTTTCCAAGAGGACAAATGAACCAAAAAACTGAAAGATACGAAAAAAGGTATTCTTGATAAAAGTTTTTGCTTGGTTAGAAAATACGAATCACCATGACAAACTTCAATTTCGTTGTACAGAGTGGGTCAGAAATACAAAAATGTTATTTTGCTTAAGAGTAAACATACCTTATTTTGCAGGATTTTATTTTATTATTATATTATTTATTTACTAAACAAGCAAAAACTTTTATCAAGACTGCCTTTTTTCGTATCTTTCACTTTTTGGTCCATTTGCCCTCCCAATGTGGGGTTTAAATAAAAAAATATATATATTTCCAAATTTTTAATATAGAAAAACCAGATTTAATACATGATGAATTAGCAGCAAATTAATGTTAATGGCTTGTAAGGGGTTGATGAGCGTTGACACCCCAAATTATTTCCAGATCTTTTCTCCTCTAGCTGCTATTAAAAGAAATATTACTTCGTATTATACGGAATTTCATTTTACATTTTTTTCCTTTCTCTTCAATTAATAAACCTCATAGTTTACAAAAGGGTTAAATAAAGCACAGTATGATTAATGTTAGTTAAAAAATAACCAAAACTCATGACTATGAAGTCGACATGCTGTTAGTATTAGATTTTTGCGAAGAAAACTAGGAAATTGTAGGGGAATATCGGAAATTTCCTAATCGTATGATTCCCTATAGTCCGTTTAGAAATGAAAGAGAGATAAAAGCTTATTATGTATGCAAATCGTAAATAAATGTAGTACTGGTGCTTATATTCAATATTTTTATATTATGCATTTTCGGTATAGATGAGGTGTACTTTTAAAAAAACTTTGTGCGATCGGACTGTACTAAATTGTAGCAGGTAGCTAAAATTTAATCCCCGACAATCCGTCTTTGTCTATGCCGCTTCAATTTCTCGGTCCATTTCTCTTATAAGTAAACAATATAAAAACAGCATTTCAAAACATGAGGCTACTTTAAGCATCATAACCGGGTTAAGAGGGTTTTTAGTAATTCAAATAAAATTATTCAATATTATTATCAAAATATTTATTTAAATTTAATGAATAGACTTTTATTCCACACAAAAATATATGTATTTTGAAAATTCAAATTATGGTGAGTAAATGTAGTGTTGTATAAATGTACAATAAAGAAAATAAAAAAGTAGGTATATTAAAATTCATCCTCTGAATATTCTGATGAATTATCTTCGTCTCCTAGATTGATAACGATAGGTTCCACAGTAACGTCAATTAAATTATCGAGTTCCCACATTTTCTCCTCTTCTTTTTGTACATGATGTATACATCTTTGCCAGTTATCTGCAGTTACTCGTTCCAAGGAATTTTTTAACAAAATTTTCACGTCACTTAATTTAAACGTCGTATTATTTCGCGCTACATCTCCTTTTACCTGCGCCCAGACTAATTCGATTGGGTTAAGTTCACAGTGATAAGGTGGTAACCGTAGTACCGTTATTTGGCGATTTGTTGCCATTTCATCGATAACATATTTTTTCTGATCTTTATTAAGATTGACAAGTGTCAAAAGTTCCTTTTTCACCATATTTGTTTCAAAAGAAATGTTTTTTCCGGATAACCATTGAATTATATCGGCTTTCCTCCAAGCAGTCGTAGGCGTCCGCTCGGTCTGCCGTGAATGGTAACTGGCATTATCCATGACAATTACAGACCCCGGAGGAATAAGATCCAACATCTGTGTAAAATACTCTTCGAAAACATCTGCGTTCATGTCTTCGTGATAGTCACCTGTATTTTTAGATTCAAATAAAAGTAAACCGCCATCTACAAAACCACTGGCACTACCTATATGTGTCACTATTAATCTTCGCCCTTTACCTGAAGGTGCCTTGAACCCTGTTGAAAGTCCATCCAAAAATGCTTGTCGAAAACTTTTTACATTTTTATCTTGCCATACTTTTGTTACAGTATATCCCTCGTTGACCCAAGTTTCGTCTAGATAATAAATATTCCTCCCTTCGTCACGGAATTTTCTAATTGATCTTAAGTAGGATCTTCGCCAACAAATAATTTCATCTTTATCGATAAGAACTGACTTCCTGTTCTGCTTTTCCCAGCAAAAATTCAACTCTCGTAAGACGGCCCATAATTTGCTTCTACTGATTTTTGGCAAATCGTTGTCCTCTGAAAGTTCACTTAAAATTTTGTTTAGCGTTGGTATTTCTTTTTTAAAATAAAATGAGTGTACTTTTCTGCGAATGACATTTTTGAAGAAATCATCTATAACGACTTTTGACCTCCCTGTAGATGATTTTGGGGGATTTACAGTATCTTGTTCATTTTTTGTTTCCTTTAAAAGTCTGTAGATAGTCGATTCCAATTCCTGTCATTTTTGTTAGCATTAGTGTTACCCGATAATTACCTGAAACGAAATATTACCACGCCCATGGCCGGTTCTTATATCGGGGCTTTATTACCTTCTTTCATTTCCAAACAGACTATAGAGAAACAACATTTTCCACAGTTGGAAGACGTGCTCAAAATGATGATAATTTTTTCGAGATCATTGAAAA
>NW_019419138.1:8677-9743 GCF_000390285.2 Anoplophora glabripennis | reverse complement strand
GTTTAAATCTGTTTGCGGCTAATAGAACAAATTATTCGTATGATTAAAGAAAAAGTAAAAACTTTTTATTTTGCAATGTTAATTCTAATCGTACAAACATTTTTAGCATACTAGAGGATTGTTCACCTATTAAAAAGAGAACTTAATTTTGTCAATTTGTTAACATATATCATATTTTTAATTTTTTTTAACAAATTTTTTTATATACTTAGGTATAAAAAATGTTTGAAAAATATAGTTTTTCTGAAATAAAAAATAAGAGTAGCAACCTCCAAACACGGAATCTAATGTGAAACATTTGTTTTTTTATAACAAGCAATTTCCATTTTTTTTTCATTTCAAAATATTGATTAGAACCCCAGATATTTAGAAACAACTGTTTTGGGGGCGAACTTTGAGGATGTATTTCACCCCCTAAATATGTTTTTCCGCCGATAAAAAAAAGTCATTTAATTTTTTATGTTCTAAAACCGAGTCTACAACATATATAAAAATATTGGAAATCGGAGTTTCCTTGTTAGATCCTTCTTCGTTTGATTTAACCTAACAATAATTTTAGGGTAAATACTTACCTAAGTTACTTAAATTTTACAATTTACCTTCGATGTCCGTTTATAAAACCGGCAAGTAAATGGAAATTTAACAAGCCGTTCATTTTCATTAGACAAATAACACGTTCGTTAAACTATAGCAATACCAAATTCCTTGCCTTTAAGAAACTCTGTTATAATTTAAGATAACGTGTTACAAACTATTTTATGTCGTACTTACCCGCTATTTACGAGTTTGCATTTGTTTCGTATTTCATAACCTAAAAGACATCTGTCAGTTATATGTGTTTTTGTCTAATACTGACTCTTGTTTATAATAATTTTGCATAATTATTATTAAAAATGTCGACACAAAAGCGTCTTCAAAAAACAACAAAATTGCAATACGAGTATTTGCTAAAAATGGTCTTAATTCCTCAATAACATGCACGTTATATCTTAACAGTTAACGTTAACAACCCTGAAATAACATAACTGTTATTATGATAAAATGGGATACATACTCGGCCTGAATG
>NW_019419138.1:0-5555 GCF_000390285.2 Anoplophora glabripennis | reverse complement strand
AATAGAAGCGGAGTTACTGCGTCTGAAGTGATAGTATGTTTGTATCATCGGTACAAAAATGAGCATCGAAAGAAGAGCTAATTTTAAGTTTTTTTTTAAACTTGGTAAAACTTTTACCGAACCAAGTTTATGATGATGATTGTTCATCCCGTGGCAGAGTTCATGAGTGGTATACGCGGTTTAAAAACGGTCGTGAGGATATAAATGATGAGCAACATGTTGGCCAACCGAAATCCGCGATCTCCGCAGATTCCATTCCATCGAAACTATGCGTGAATTCATCAAAGATCATCAAAAATCTACATTGAAATTGATGGAATTGGAATTGAGCATTTCAAAAACATCAATTTATTGCATTTTAGCCGAACATTTGGGCTACTGCTCAGAATTTGACATTCGAAGGACATCATTAACGATGCCAAGAAGGACAAAAACTTCCATTACAACATTGTGACTGGTGACGAAACGTGATGTTTACAATATGATCCAGAAACCAAGCGCCAAAATGCCCACTGGAAGGTGCCAGATGAGCCAAAACCCAAAAAATCTCGTTTGAAAAAGTCAAAAGTGAAGATAGTGTTGACTTGCTGTTACGATTTCAAGGGCATTAGCCACTAAGAGTTCGTTCCACCAAAATTCTATCTTGGCGTTTTGAAGGGCAAAATATCGCGCAGAAGGAAGTTGGCGTTTGTTGCACGGTAATGCACGATCGATATTTGTGACCGATTTTTTGACACATTTCAACTGTCAACCACTCCCCGTATTCGCCCGATTTGGTACCGTGCCACTTTTATCTTTCCGGAAAAATGCATTTGCCGACGAAAGGAAAGCACCTTGTGGACGTGGAAGCCATCCAAAAGGCTTGTACCGACATCCTGACGGACATCCCGGCGAACGATCTAAAACACTGTTCGACATGCTTTTAGACCGTGCAAATTTTGAATAAAATAAATCGGTTTTGCAAAAAATTTTCTGTTCTTAATTTTAAAAGTGTGGAACGCATTTGTATAACTACGGATTCAATTTTAGAATGCGTTCAAATCATTATTATACCATCTTTTTCAATGGAAACTGGTGCACTAACGTAACATAGGAGAAAAGGTGGTAATTTTTAAAACAAACATCAACCGGTATAAGGCGCAAACTAAAAAAAGAACGCATTAGTAGAACAAACAATTGAAGCCATGGGTGTGAACAAGCTCGTCCCAATATCTGGATATAGATTTCACTCTTTCATGTAAATATTTCACTGAAATATTACGAAAATAGGTCAGATACAAATTAGTTGAAAACTGATTTACATTTTAGACGAATATTCTCGTTCAGGGGTAATTTGTAAACATGGCAATATTTTAAGCAGAAAAGTGATGCATTGAGTACTAAATTTTCGCCTGACTTTCCTAAACATCGAGTCATAACTGTACTAAATGTAAATATTTGTCGGGATTACAAAAATATTCGCCGGCTGGTTTCACAGCCAATACAAACATATTTTTTTAATTTCTTTGTTAACACAGTCCTACCATTGAAATTTATTTCTTTTATGGTTAGAATCAATAAAAGAAAAAGTTTTTAATTTTTTTATTTTACATTTTTTGGAAAAAACGCACTTAATAAAAAGTTTTGCTTGTATTTAAAATATGGTTGCTATGGAAGAAGTTAACTTATAAGAGAGATGTTCAGAAAAATGCACTTAACAAAAAGTTTTGCCTGTCTCTTAAATGAGATTGTCATGCAGAATGTTAACATTTCATGTACGGGGTGTCCAGAAAATTCAAAAATGAAAATGTCAAAGATTTATTTTTATTCTTTCGCAAAAGTTATACTTAGCAAAAGACATACAAAAGTTACTTCAGTTTTTAAATAAAAAAATTGTATACACAAAATTTCTACGTAAAACAATTGGAAAAAAAATGTATAATAAAACATTATTCGAACACTCTTCCACCAACGTCCACACAAATTTGAAGGCAAGTAAAAAATTCATTATAGCTTTGTCAAACCTCTTCTAAAGATACGAACTGTACAGCTTTCCTAATACTTGGTTTTAGCTGGTCGATGGTTTGTCCAAAACTCTGCTGTACACAGTCTGTTTGAGTTGGTTCCAAGTAAAAGTCGATGATCGTTAAATCTGTGGGGACCATGGATATGGACCAATCCAGGGATTGCGAAATTCATCCTGTAACCAGATCCTAACACAGCAAATTGCGCCGGACAACCGTCTCGCTAGAAATAAAAAGAATTTCGGTAGGCGAGTGGAAAATTTTCCAATTCATTTGTGAAAAAAATTTGGAGCTGTTTCTGTTTAGTGTATATTTCAAGAAGTATGGTTCTATTTTTACATAAAAGGAACCTGTACACCAAACATTTACTTTTTCCAAATATTGTCGCCTAGATCTAAAGTAAGGATTCTCGGCACACCAATATATCGCACATGTACGAAGCAACATAATTTAATTGGTCCGAAAACATAATCTGTTGATGGAAGACACAAATCGAGACGTTTCTCTTCGTCGTCTGCTTCTAAAGTGTGGTTGAAAATTGAGTTTTATTTTATGACAACATTTTTTATATGTGGGATTTTTTCACAACTCCTGAGTTTCTTAGAATATTCATTGTAGAACTGGAACTAGGATATTCATTCCTTGATTGCAGAACTAGAACTTGTAGCATCTTCATCGTTATAGTTTTTCTTTTGTCTCGGTGTTTTCAAGAGTGACTCATCTGTATATCTGAATATTTTTCGTTCATTTCTTGTATTACTTGATGATAAATGTTACTATCCTTACTGTATTTTTAAACGAAATACAGTGACACAAGTGAGGGATAGGAATAAAATGTCATTGTAGCCACCTACCTACACAATCTGAAGTAAAGTGAAATAACGTCAATGATGAAATAATTATTATTTTAAATTACAAGCAAAACTTTCAACCAAAAAAAATTCTTTCCCATAATAGAGAAAAAGAGTTTTCTCTCATCAAATCGACACATCTATTAATAAAGTGTACCAATTTTGCCATACTATTATATCGTACCTTTTTTCTGATACTTCGAAAATAAAAAAAATTAAAATAGCAACATTTTCAGTTCTACATTTTCACTCTAATCGTGAACATATTATACAGGGCTGGAAAATCCACATGGTTCATCTGCCTTTACATGAGAGCGACAAAGTAAAGTAAAGAAATCCGTGCGATAGACAAGGATGGCTATAGTGAAGACGTTTCATAATCTGAATAGTCACCGCCCGTTTCGGGTTAGAAGTATTCAGATTATGAAACGTCTTCAATGTAACCATCTTTGTCTATCGCACGGATTTCTATGACTTACTTTTATCGCTCTCACGTATCCGCCGATGTACAATGGGGACTTTCCGAACCTGTATAATAAACTCTAATACGGGTCAAAGTCTTTCCGATTTTAGTATGCATTAAAATTTGATCATATTCACAAGTAATCCTTGCCTTATACGAAATGAATAGCGACGTAAACAAAAATAAACAAATGCCGCAATAAACAAAATACTAACGTCTAATAATGGATAAGTGTAAACAAATTGAACGGTTTTTAGTAGCATTGATGAAAGAATATACAGCTGAGTCGGTAATTTGGATATTATTGCTTATTATAAGTAAGTAAGTAAAGTAAAATATTTGTTGAAATTGATAGAAAAACGAGTTAATTACACCCAGCCTGCTTTTTAAACATATCAACTTTTTATTGAATAAAACCTTGTATGAAAATGAACTTGTAGAGGAAATGCACGATAGAATTTATGAGCAACTATTAAGCTAGTAAGTTATGTAGGTCATCCCTTGGCTTGTAATAAAGAGGGAGTTGCTCTTTGATATTTACGCTATTTGGTTCCGTATAATAAGTCATTATGGCAGTGGAGCTTCATTGAAAATATCCTTTTCAGAGCCTTATATAATGAAATTGATGATTGCATGAGCAAATACCAACAGTTCGATTTAAATCTATTAGCTTAAAATTTTGTGATGTTATAGTGGATAAAAATTTGGAAGAAGTATTTTAATAACAACTGCATACACAACAATACAGGGTGATTCACAAAGGGCGACTAAAAATGAAAACTCGTATTCTTTTGTGAATTTTAATCTAAAGCATCCAAATTTTAGGAAAAGGCCTCAGATTTTGGACAGTGTTTACATAAATACATGTGTCTTATTTCAAATTACTTCACTTACTAGCTTTTAAATTAAGTATTTTAAAAAAATTAAAAATATATTTTTAAGTTTAACACCCTGTATCTTTTTAGCGAAGCCTCTTAGATAAAAACTATACGAAAGACTCCCTTAAAATTCACCAAAGAATACTTCATTCTTCATTTTTGGTCACCGTTTGTGAATCACCCTGTATATTGTTGAATTGTATTCTAGTAGTAGAGGATTTCATTCCTGCAACAATAATAATTTATATTTCCCTACACAGTGTTTTTGTATGGGAATTGTCAGTATGTTAAATCAGTTGATTAAGAAAAAATAAAATAAAAATAGATTTAACGATCTTTTAAAACAGAATTCTTTGCTATTTTATTTGTAAATTTATGAGAAAATGTCATTCTCATGTACAAGGCTGAAGCAATGATTTTCAGCCTTCAAAACTTGAATGACGTAAGTAATCCTGACTATGTCAAGTTTCTTAGGGTTTATACGAGGTCTATTCAGAAAATAACCGAACTTTAATTTTTTAAATTTTAGTATTAATTTTATACATTATTGATACTTGTCTCCTCCTCCAAGGTATTCCCATCTCCTATTCACACACTTTTACCAAGGTGTTTCCATTTCGCGAAGCCGTCCTGGATAGCTTCATTTGAGATGGCCTTTAAAGTCTCTGACAAATTTGCTTTGGTGTCACACAGAACTGACGAATTGACAAAACTGAGTATGCAGGCGCATTGCCGTGGTGAAAAAACCATGAGTTGTCTCACCACAACTTTGGTCTCTTTTTGCGGATTTTTTCAAGTAACCGTTGTAAAACGCCCTGTTGAGATCCTTTGCCAATCCATTGTGATGATTAAACTTTTGCCTCAATGTCGTCATCTCCCGTTATGATCCTTTGAATGAATGTTTCATCGTCATTGAGTTAGTCAAGGAGTTGCCGACAACCGTTCACATGATTTTCTTTGTGTTGGTCGGTCATCAAACGAGGACCAAATTTTGCTGAAACTCGATGCATATTCAATTTTGCAGTTAAAATTTCATGGCAGGATCAAGTTGAGATGTTAACCTCTTCTTCAATTTCCCTGACAGTCAATCGGCGATTTGCACGCATCAGATCTTTGACTTTCTGAACACGAGAATCATCAGTTGAAGTCGAAAGCATTCCTGGTCGAGGATCATCTTCAATTGACTGATGACCACTTTTAAATCGTGAAAACCATTGCGTACGACCCAAAGCACCATCTGCGTAGGCTTGTTTCAAAAGTTGAAAGGTTTCTCCAGTTTCCCTAACACTTAAACACGTTGCATTCAAATAACAGTATCGACAATCCAAGAACATGTGGTTACGGAGGAGGTTATGCACAA
>NW_019419137.1:99277-110989 GCF_000390285.2 Anoplophora glabripennis | reverse complement strand
TTGTCCCTCTCTTTTCCTTTTCGCGCCGTCATCTGTATTGTAATCATCGCTATCTATTTCACTTTTATTCATTTTGCGGGCTCCCGTCCTTATTCCGATTCTGTATACTACGTCGCGAAAAAAGACTCACCCACTTCAACAGTTCGGAGGCCAGTCTCTTATCGACTCTTATCTCTTTACTTTTTTATGACGTTCGTTTCCAGTTGCTTACTAGGTATATTTATTTCTATTATCCCGTTTTAACAACTCGCGAATTGCCGTTTTTATTTACTTCTTGCCTAACTTAACTACTTAGACCGCATTTAATATAGGTATATTTTATTATGCACTTTACGATATTATTTATTAGCTCGTATTAGCTCGAATTTTTCAAGTTATAACACGGAGCACTTTTAAACACGTCTGTTCACTTTGAACACAGAGGCGGAAATCAAAATTTGATGTTACCATTTTAAAAATTCAATTTCTACTGCAACTTCTAAAAATGTTTCAAAAAAAAAAGATATAACACTGAACCAGTATCGATTTTTTTTTTAATTTTTTTAACTAAAGTTACCATTACGAAACACGTTGTTAAACCTAACATAACTGTAAAACTACATATATCTTCGTTTCACAAAAATGTTTATTAGATTTTATATAAAAATAAATTTTTAAATGTGACGTAAATAATCAAGAAAAACCCCAGAATATATTTTGTTTTGGGCTATATCTCCTTGCTTAGCTTAATAACTTTTCCTGGCGTTTCATAATTATATTGTATTTACAATTGTATAGGTATTTCTAGCAAACAAAATTGTATAAACTCTTTTATGGATGGGTAGTTCAAGTTTGGAGTTACATTAATCAGAGATCGTATTTAAACTAAACACCGAAATAGGCATTAACCTAATTTTCTTGTTTCATTTTAGGGGGGCGGGCGTGGGTCTTCAGGGGCTATAGCCCCGGGCCTCACTAAATCGTGGAGCCTCGGCAAGATCTGGCAAAATGAAATCAAAACGTGTTTAGGTTTTGAAATTTTATACTTGTATATTTTTTTTAATTTTTTTTTAGAAAAAAGGCCTCCGTCGTAAAGCTAGTAGCCCCAGACCTCACGCCTCACCATAGGTTAATCCAGCCCTGGTCAAACGTTTTAAAAACCAAGCTTTTCTGATGGACATATATCCATCTTCATATTATTTCCTTCCATTTCTGAGCAGTCAACTTAATCCAATTTCATTTAAAGTTTTTTCAAACATCCTATAATATACAGGGCCCTTCCTGGGGTACTTGCCGCCTTGGTGCATAGAAAAATTGGCCGCCCCTACCCCGTAATATGTATCTATCATATCATTATGACATTATTAATATCAGGGATTAGAGATGACTATGATGGAGGTGTGTTATTAGAAATACAGAACGATTTATTTTTGCACTAACAAACTTTAATATTCTACTGTAAAATACAATCTGAAAAGTCATAACAAAAATAATAATCAAAAGCTCTAAAACTAATATTCAATTAAATTAAACTCATTGGAAAACAGGAACTTCGTATTACGACTAGTATGAGAGGTATTCACAAAATATAGAATATAAAAATTTTGAGCTGTCTAAACGTTGTAAATCTGACGATAAGTAGGTAATAATTATTGTAATCTTAGCACTCAGCATTCGTTTCGCTCGGGTTCTGTGTTTATTAATTAGGCGTTCACTTGTTCGTAAACGTTTAAGAAAGACATTTTTAAAACATTCGTAATTTTAAATTTTTTTAAACTAATGCAAAAAATTAAAAGGTCAAAAGAATTTTCGAAATTTTTCCGTGATTTTTGACAGACTGTATTTAGGTAAAAATAGTCGTATCAGGAATTAAATAATAGCATTTTGAAGCTCCAAGATTCTAGTTTTTAGATCTTTCGGTGGAAATTTTTTAGGTGCTACGGTTGTCATTCAATTCTAAGAGATAGCGCGACAAAAAATGTTGCAAATTTTCTTTTTTTTTCCAAGTCCGCGGACTTGGAATTTTTTTTTCAGCTTAGCCATTGTATGGACCAGATAGCTTGTTTATTCAGCTTCAATTTCATTTTTTTTTTTTAAATTTTGATACGACCATTTTTCATCGAAATATCGGATTTTTAATGGAAAAGGATCATTTTGTTTTCAATCATCGATATCTCGGCGACAAATGCTCGTACATAGAATTGAATGGCAGTTTCGGAAACTGGAATAAGTTTCCTATATAAACATATGGAAAAAACAATTTTTCATCTTTTACACGAATTTTAAAAAACAGGAAAAATGGGTAATTTATGGTTTTTTAGAAAATTGACGGCTAAATTAGAATTAAGCATGACTTTTACAGTTCGATATACCCAGAAGAACCCTGTGAAGTTTCATCTCGATTTAGCGACCCGTTTGTTTGTTTCAAATAGTCAAACTTTTGAAAAAAATTAAAGGGTCACGTTTTTGTTGAAGTTTGGTTGAAGATTGAAAAAGTTTTTTTTGAGGTTTTTTTCACATTTACCACAAATAACGTTTAAATTGAAGAAAAAAAAAGAAAATTTGCAAAATTTTTTTATCGCGCTATTTCTTAGAATTGCATAATAACCGTAGCCCCTAAAAAATTTCGACCGAAATATCTCAAAAACTAGAATCTTAAAGCTTCAAAATGCTTTTTTTTAATTCCCGATACCCCATTTTTCACCTAAATACAGTCTGTCAAAAATCACGGAAAAATTCTTTTGACTTTAATTTTTTGCATTAATTTATGTAAAAAGTGTAAAAACAGTGTATTTAATACTACATTATTTATAAGACGAAAATTAATATACATTTTATCTTTTGCAGTCTTTGCTGCTATTGTTTAAATATTTTTAGTTAGGAATCTGGGGAAGACCAGGACAGAAAAGTTGAATTTTGGCCGCCCTGGTGCCGGGGCACCACCAGCACACTGCCCAGGAACGGCCCTGATAATATATTACAATACCTACCTATTATGAAAAACCTGTATGTATGTACTTTCCTACTTTTACATAATATACGCACAAAGAATACACTGCTTTGTGGTCGTACTGTAAATTTCTATTATATTTGGCTATATTATATTTAATTGATTGCCTATAAAAAAGCTGAAAGGAATATTACGAGCATTAAATTTTGGAATGCTTTTCGGAAAATGATGAGCTTGGTAGAAATAGATATGCAACACAAAGTACACCTATTGACATCTGAATACCGCATGCAGGGTTGCCGTTTTGCCAGTAATTACTGGCATTTGCCAGGAATAAAGAGTCCTGCCAGTAAATTTGCCAGGATTGACTTAACGTCAGAAATTTGCCAGGGGAGCAACATTTTCAGGGATGTCGATTTGCAAATAACCCCCAACATTTGCATTATTGCATTTGTTATTAAAAGATCATAAATAAGCATCACAGAGCACAGAGATTACTTTAATCAGTTTTAAGAATTTCGATTCACGATATCACCGCTAGATGACGATGTATCATGCTTCTTTACTATTATATTTTGTCACACTTGGCACTCGGCAGCGATCCTTGTTTAATGTTTAATATTACAGGTTACAGAGTGATAGTGATAGCTATTTATACACTGACGGGATAGGACGGTTAAGACAAAGGTAATAATCACCAAAATAATAGATTAAACTATTAAATTGCCAGGAATTGCAAGTAATAATATAATTAAGTTTTGCCAGGAAATGTCAGGAATGCAATCAAGTTTCGTCAGTAATTTCGTGTCGACCTAGTGGCAACCCTGACCGCATGGTGTTACTCCTTTTTCCTTTTATTTGTAGGTTATACCTAGTTGTGTTGTAGCACAGAATAGTAATCTCTGGTTCACGTTCACGTGTAAAGTCTATTATATATTTTGTGGGTAGTGTAAAGTGTGAAGTTATGTGGTAATATGGTGTAAATTGTAAAATTTAATCATCATATTTTTACATACAACTTATATCGAATGACAATAAATCATTTTATTAAAGTAGGTTTACCTGTTTAGTTAACATAATGGTAAGTTTTTTTTATATATAAATGTTGAATGATGAAATTTGAATTACTAACATTCATTAATAGGTGACAGTAGAGAGGAAAGGAACTTTCAAAGTTGAATATCTCCAAAAAATTGAAAGGGATATTCAAACACGTTGGAAGAATGAAAAAATTTATGAGGAAGATGCTCCCGCTAGAGGGTCTAATGAAGAAAAATTTATGTGCACTTTTCCTTATCCTTATATGAATGGTCGATTACATATGGGTCACACATTTTCCTTATCGAAATGTGAATTTGCAGTTCGATATCATAGACTCAAGGGGAAAAGAGTAAGTTTATTAATTATCTAATTACTTAAAGCATAAAATGTTTTATTTTAACAGGTGCTATTTCCTTTTGGGTTTCACTGCACAGGTATGCCAATTAAAGCTTGTGCTGATAAATTAAAAAGGGAAATGGAACTTTATGGTTTCCCACCACAATTTCCTCAAACTGAAGAAATTACTATTGAAGAAGATGATGAAGGAATACCTAAAGATAAAAGTAAAGGAAAAAAGGTATGCTTGAAACAATTCTTAAAAATAAATGATTATGCACCTATTGCAATTTTTTATTGCAGAGCAAAGCAGTTGCTAAGGCTGGTACAGCAAAATACCAGTGGCAAATTATGAAAAGTTTGGGTTTAAATGACGGAGAGATAAAAAAATTTGCAGATGCTAATTATTGGCTAGACTATTTTCCGCCATTAGCTGTTCAGGATTTAAATGCTTTTGGAATACACGTATGTATTTTAGAATTTGTGATATTTTTTTAAATATATTAAGTTTTTTGAGAATTTATTTATGTCTTTTATAATATTTGTTTTTAGTTTAATAAATATAAAGTATTAAAATATTCTCTTGAGAATTAAACTTCATTGAATATTGCATCATTGAAAGAAATATGGAAGTTACCTTTTTATTTTATACATTTATATACAAGGTGTCCCGGAAATGGTGGGAAATCTCTCGGATATGGATAGATAATGAGAAAATAATGTCACAAGTTCATATAAAATTTTTTCCTCCGGGCTCACCCTGTAGAGTTATTAGCTCTTGAAGTTGAGAATTAAAAATGTTTTTTTTTGCTGTAACTTTTGTATTTTTCAATAAATTTTGAAAATTTTTTTTCTAGATCTTCAGTGTAGGAAAGTACCGATGGTCTATCCGAAGTTACATGAGAGCGATAAAGTAAGCCATAGAAATCCATATGATAGACAAGGATGGCTATAATGAAGGCGTCTAATAGTCAACGCCCATTTCGCCCTTCCACAAATAAGAAGTGGATCTTATTTGTGGAAGGGCGAAACGGGCGGTGACTAAGAGACGCCTTCATTATAGCCATCCTCTATCGCATGGATTTCTATGGCTTACTTTATCGCTCTCACGTAACTTCAGATAGACCATCGGTACTTTCCTACCCTGTATAATTTTTGAGTCTGCTTTGGATGATAATATGAATTCCTCGATAATAATTATGGGGGCCTGGGGGCAAAGCACCCCCCACCAAACTTTCTAGAAAAAAAATTTTTGTTCCACTATACCCCAAATTTTCCATCATTTTATAAAAATCTATGGTATTTTACGTAAAAAAGGTATACTTGTTGAATATCCATAAAATATAATTTTGTATAATTTTTAACGTGTACTGACAGTTTCTAAAGTGTGATTTTATAACAGTGGTCTTAAAGGTAAATCACATGACTTACTTTTAACACTAGTGCTAAAAATAATTCACTTTTAACACTAGTATCATAAAATGAAATTGACTGACAGCATGCGTTAAAATTATACCTTAATGACGTTTGTAGAAAAACAAGTTTAGAGACAACGGTACTGTTTAATTTGAGACATTTTATTTAACAGAAACACAGGTTTAATCGTAGTTGGCTTTTACATATCAGAATAAAGGACAAATAATTTGCAATAGCAGTGTTCCAAATTATGAGAATTTGGACTTAACTAAACTAACTAAACGAAAAGTGCATGACAATCAAAATTTTGTAACTAATATAATTCATAATAAATTCTCAATATTAGTTCCACCTTCTCTTATACAAATACGAGCTCGTTTAACAGAAGACTGTTGCACTCTCCATAACATTTCAGGATTTTGTCGTATTTCATTTGCACAATAAAAAATCCTTTCTTCTAATTCTTCTCTAGTGGTTACAGGTGTGGAATAAACAAGATTTTTCAAGTGCCCCCAAAAGAAAAAGTCAAGTGGGTTCATATCTGGAGTTCGGGCAGGCCAATGAATAGGTCCACCGCGACCTATCCAGCGATTAGGATATACCTCGTTTAAATGGTCCCTTACTGCAGCACTAAAGTGAGGCGGCGCCCCATCGTGCATGAATATCAGTGCATTTCTGGTTTCAAGATCAACATCTTCTAACAGTTGTGGTAATTGATGCACAAGGAAATCTAGGTAACGTTGACCATTCAGTCTAGGGGGTAACACAAATGGACCCAATAAGTAAGGACCAATAATTCCACTCCAAACATTAACATAAAATTGTCTTTGGTGCCTAGTTTCAATAATAGCGTGTGGGTTCTCATCAGACCAATAATGTAAATTATGGGAGTTAATAACTCCATTCCTCCCAAAACTTGCTTCGTCAGTATACAGAATTAATCTCGTAAACATAGGATTTTGCTCATGTCTCTGAAGAAACCATTGAGAAAACTGTACTCTTGCACGAAAATCATCAGGATTAAGAGCATGCACTTTTTGGATATGGTAAGGGTGAAGAAGCTGTTCTCTAAGGATTCTTGCAACAGTGGTCTTTGGAACATTGGTAAAAGAAGATAATGACCTAATGCTAACTGTTGGATGAGCAGCAACTTCGTCCAGTATATTTTCCTCTACTTCAACTGTACGTGCTGTTCGCGGGGCACCCCTGTTTGCAGTAACAGGAGCAAACTGACCTAAAGACATTAAAATTTATTTAATATCCATTTTGTTTAATAATAGTAATCGTATTTTACCAGTTTCTCTTAATCTTTGATCAATACGTTCGAAAGTTTTGCGATCCGGAATCCTTCTATTAGGATAAGAATGCTGATAAAATCTTCTTGCTGCCGAAGCATTACAAAGAGCCCGCCCATACATTAAATGCATATCAGCATATTCTTCATTGGAATACTCCATATTTTATAACAAATTATGAGTTATGAAATGAGTCTTAGATTTAAAACTACGTATTTGACAAGTTTGACAATTTAATTGCCTTTGGCATACTCTGACATGTCAAAGCCAACCACGATTAAATCTGTCTTTCAATTAAATAAAATGTCTCAAATTAAGGAGGTTCGATACATCTCTTGCGGGGCAGGCGGTGCGGGAGGGAAGCCTATGCTTTTACATGGTAGTTTCGTTGTAGTACCAACCTTACATAATCTAATTTGAGCGAACTAAATATAATATATACGAATGAAATTTATATAACACATAGTAGCTCGCATATATTTTTCGTGTTTAATGTACGGCAATTAACATTTTATTTGAATAAAAGTGTATTTATTCACTAGGAGCTTGTAAAATTATGGATGAAGTCTGGCAACATTGCCATGGCGTGGTGGTAAAAGTTGGGTCAACTGTCATTACTGTCAACTGTGCTTTGCGCGTATTCCGTAAACATGAATGAACATTCAAGATACAAAGCAACAGTAATGACAAAAGCAATACAAAATGCATATGAAACAGAATGTGGGACTGATAAGAAAAAAGTAAAATATGCAAACCGAGAATCCATATGATAACTATCAAGAAGCTCAGTGTATGAATGACACGTCGCCTTGTCAAATTGAAGATTATGACAGAACATCTATAATGTTCGATTTGCAAAGAGATCCTTTTAATTTTTGTTTCAAATTGCTATTATATTGCATTAGATCACGAAAAATGTATTTAATATTAATTATTACTACATGTGTTTTTGTTGGAATAATTTTATAGTCTATAATCGAGCTATTCAAATATAGCGTGTCAGTCAACGCGTTAAATACAGAGTACAGTGTTGCCATATTTCCTTTCATTGGATCAGATGTTTGTTCAAATTTGTCAAAACGTTATATATTCATTCCGTTATCTCAATAATTACATTGTAAGTGCATATTTTTATTGTTTTAAAATGTTTAGTAATATTAAATTTTTTAATTATAATTATATTTTCCCGATCCTAACCATTTTTAAGAGCAATATTCACGTTTGATTAAAGTTTTTTCCCAACTCCCATAAGAGCCTGTGTAAAAGAGCATAATTTTTAATATCATTTTTCAAAAAAACTATATCGGCAATCGATCTGATATTTTGACACGAGGCAGTTGGCATATTTATTAACAGGTTTCTATGATTTTGAAAACTTTCTTACCATTTTTTTTTTGGTATCGAACCTCCTTAATGGCACCTTCCTCTTTAAACGGGTTTATCTAAAAAAATATCTATTTTATGGATATTCAACAAGTATACCTTTTTTATGTAAAATACCATAAATTTTTATAAAATGATGGAAAATTTGTGATATAGTGGAACAAAAATTTTTTTTCTAGAAATTTTGGTGGGGGGTGCTTTGCCCCCGGGCCCCCATAATTATTATCGAGGATTTCATATTATCATCCAAAGCAGCTTCAAAAATTAAAGATCCAGCCAAATAAATTTCAAAATTTATTTGAAAAATACAAAAGTTATAGCAAAAAAACCATTTTTAATTCTCAACTTCAAGAGCTAATAACTCTACAGGGTGAGCCCGGAGAAAAAATTTTATATGAACTTGTGACATTATTTTCTCATTATCTATCCATATCCGAGAGATTGCCCACCATTTCCGGGACACCCTGTATGTTGTGCATGATAATCTGGTTAAAAACATATGGGCATGCAATCCAAATTGATATCTAGAAATATGTATATGGGTGTTTATCGGTATCATCTTCAGAGAAAATATTGCCAGACGGATCTGTGCGCACGCCACTGGTGAAACTGAAAACAATATTTTTATCGTAAAACATGTATTGTTAATTGTCAAAGCCTGTAAAATTTCATTAAAATATTCTGAGCGGTTTCCGCAATATTTATAAATTTACATTGCTTTATTAAAACTTTAACATCCTGTAGATCGGAAACTAAGCCTTTTCGGAATATGGTATATTAAGGAAATATATCACAAATCACTTGTAGAATAACCTCCTGCTAGGAATACATCGACTTACCAAAACACCCTGTATATCTAAATATGCATTCGCTTACAATAAAGGATTTGTTTTTATTTGTTTTTGTAGTTGGCAGTCATCAGCCATCTATTTCCCATATTTTCAATATCTCCAATTTTTATTTGAAATAATTCATCACATCGATACGCCCAAGATGGCAAAAATCCAACATTTACAAAAATATTTTTAATTTGTTTATTTTCTAAATCACATGATTTTTTAGCACGATATCCAACCAATTGCCGTTTCAAGAATGCTTTTAATTTTAAATACTTTCCAATATCGATGTTGTTGTAGACATTCAAAGTAGCTCTGACCATCGCATAAATTGACCATAATGAAGATTCATACTTTTGCTTAATTTAGAAAAATATGCCAATAGTACATTTCCTGAAAAAGACATGTATGTTATTTTTAGCCCTGTAATCAATAAATTTTTTATATGTTTGGTGATATACCGGGTGATTCAGCTAAAACTCCGCGGGCTAATTACTTGGAAACAAAAGAAGATATATACGTTCTGCGAGTTCTATTTGTTAAATATACAGAGTGATTTTATTTTTGTGTAGAAATAATGCCATTGGGATGGACGTCGCCGGCGTCGGGACGCCGAGAAAATATTTTTTCATTGCAGGAACTTTAAAAATATAACTATCTAAAAGTAAAGTCTTTTTTCAACGTTTTTGTCATGTACACTTTTTCGTCAACATTAGTATTTTTTGAGATATCCCATTATTTATTTTGAACACCATATTTTTTTAAATATAGTTTCGTTGACTTTTACTTTAAATATTAGGAATTAATAAATCGGTATGATTTGAAAAAAAGAATTTTAAGTTCAGAAATTTTGCAAAAGTAATATCACTAATAAGTACTGAATAAAGGTACAAAGTACATCTTAATATTGTTAAAGAATATTAACTTACTAATAAACTTTTATTCAAGAAAATTAAAATAAACTATAAGTAAAAATGATTAAAATGAATTAGTACACTAAAGGAGCTGTTCAAAATTTTCTCCATTTTGGTAGATACTCATTTCGAATCGTCGTCTCAGTGCGTATCACAGACACTCAATAATGTGTGACAGTCAATTGCAGTACAGGCTGCCTGAATTTTGTTGCAAAAATCGGCCAAATCCTCTATTGGCTCTTCATACACAATATTTATTAAATGACCCCCACAAGAAAAAATCAAGGGGAGTCAAGTCTGGTACATGTGCAGGCCAACAAATTGGTCCATTTGTTCCAAACCACCTGTCGCCATATGTGGTGTGCAAATAATCTGTGACAATTCTTGCATTGTGTGGGGGAGCACCGTCTTGCTGAAACCACAAACTGCGCCGCACATTAATAGAGATGTTTTCTAATAACTCGGATAATTCATTTTGGAGGAAGTTTAAATACATTTGACCATTTAGTTTATCCTCATAAAAATATGGTCCTATTAAATTGCCATCCAAAATACCACACCAAACATTAATTCCAAAAATATTTTGGTTGTGAGATATTTTGGTCCATTTTGGATTTACGTCTGACCAATAATGACAATTGTGCATATTTACCACACCATTGTTATGGAAAGGGCTTTCATCAGTCCTTTGTATTTTCTTCGTACAATAGTAATTTCTATGTACAATACGGAAAAATTAGCAAGAAAATTTAATCTGCGTTGATAATCGTCGGGTCTCAAATGATGAACAATGGTTGCTTTGAATGGATGGAACCTATTATCAGAGAGCATTCTCTGACAGGAGGAATACGAAATTCCAGTTTCTTCCGAAATATTCCTTAATGAAATAGGATATCGTAGCCTATACAATCTAGTAGCAGCTCTTGCGTTTCTACGGCATTCACCATAAATCATCATATCAAACTTTTCGGCATTACTATATTGAACCATAATGCGTTTTTTTTAATAAAGCACAAACAGAAAACCTGATTACCACTAAACTGTCATACAATTTATTGGTTATTTGACAATTATATAAATAACATAAGTGACATAAACCTACTAGATAATATCGCATATTGTATCATTTACGAATGTAAGCATTAGGGCAACTCGAATGCAGTAACTGCATCTGAACTGCATCATGTAGAACAGTGTTCTTTATAAATACTGCTATACAGAACTTCAAGTAAAAGTCAACGAAACTGTATTTAAAAAAATATGGTGTTCAAAATAAATAATGGGATATCTCAAAAAATACTAATGTTGACGAAAAAGTGTATATGACAAAAAACGTTGAAAAAAGACTTTACTTTTAGATAGTTATATTTTTAAAGTTCCTGCAATGAAAAAATATTTTCTCGGCGTCCCGACGCCGGCGACGTCCATCCCAATGGCATTATTTCTACACAAAAATAAAATCACTCTGTATATTTAACAAATAGAACTCGCAGAACGTATATATCTTCTTTTGTTTCCAAGTAATTAGCCCGCGGAGTTTTAGCTGAATCACCCGGTATATT
>NW_019419137.1:85395-97274 GCF_000390285.2 Anoplophora glabripennis | reverse complement strand
TATAATCGTCTATAGACTGAGTTACACTGAACGTCCATCTATATTCTATCTCTGTCTTTTGCACTTGGTAGGGAATAGGGAAATGCTTTTTTAGTGGGTGTAAACGGACTTGATTTGCCCGACCTGAGAAACGTCATAGCATAAGCGTAGACGAGGGGTCTAATTCCATGGCTATAATAAATTTATAAATTAAAAAAACACAACTGGGACGTTTTAAAATGCTGTAATAATTAAAATGGATCAAAGTGCCGGTTATAGCAAACCGTAAAAAATATTAGATGTTATGTTTTATTATTTTTTTTTATATTTTCTATATATTGTTGCCTTTTACGCAGACACGCCAATGGATTTTCGTTCCCGGCACGCTTCATCCCCCTTATAGTAGGGGAGCCCACGATGCTAAACAGGGATTTACTCGAGCGTCGTCGGGACCTATTGGATTTTGAAGATTAGATGGTAGAAAGAAAAAAATTTTATATGATGTATACCCTGTCACCGGTGGGGGAAGCGTCTACAGGCTTTCAAAAATGTAAAAAAAAAAACAGTCACATGGAAATACTCGGGCACGTCAGATATTGATAGTGTATATGCTCTACGTGTCTCCGATGATGGAGATATGTTAATCTGCCGATTTGGATGGTGGGGGCGGCCGTACGGAAATGGGGAAAAAAAAATTTACTCTAGCGCGTCAGATATTCAGAAGGGATGTTAAGTGAACCCGAACGAAGCTCCCATTCAAAAGACTGACGATTCGGATGTGACGCAAACTCGTGGCAGCTTTTTGAAAACCAAAAAAAAATCGCCATTTTGAAATACTCGAGCGCGTCAGATTTTCATATAGATGATTCAGTTTGATGCCCTAGTCGTGCTGATCCATAATCTGACGATTATTTGGAGGGGTTTTCTTAATCTGACGGTTTGAAAAGAAATAAATTTTTTCATTATTTGTTTTTTAAATCACTGAATGTGACAAATAAAAAGCACGGAGAATAACATGCAAATAAAAACAAATAACAAATTTTGTTGAAATTTGTAAAAAAAAGTTGTATTTTATTTTCTGCACACGTAAATCTATTTCTTTTAATTATAAAACATATAAACACATATAATATATACTTTTTCTCTGATAAAATTACAAATGATAAAGAAATAAGAGATATAAAAAAATATGGCCGAGGTTAATAGATGGATGGATGGATGGATGGATGGATGGATGGATGNTTACTTTTAGATAGTTATATTTTTAAAGTTCCTGCAATGAAAAAATATTTTCTCGGCGTCCCGACGCCGGCGACGTCCATCCCAATGGCATTATCTCTACACAAAAATAAAATCACTGTATATTTAACAAATAGAACTCGCAGAACGTATATATCTTCTTTTGTTTCCAAGTAATCAGCCCGCGGAGTTTTAGCTGAATCACCCAGTATATTACTTAATAACGCTCATCTCTTAGCATTCACAGACAACTACCTGATAAAATTATGATTATTCATGAAAGAAATGTCATACAATTTTAACAATATAAAATAAATAGTATTGTTTGCTATTATGATAAAACTTAAATTGATTGGTGAAAAAATTATGTGTTTAATTAGGCAGTAAAGTAGATTTAATGCCTTGGCTGTTTTAATCGACTCGGCTACACATCGTCTATTAAATACAAGCTGTGGCATTAAATCTTGTACTTTACTGACTAGTTAAACAAATAACTATTATTTTTAACACTACATTTTTTGCTTGTTGATTTCTAAAATGAATGTTGGCATGGTAAACAGTAAAGGGTGAAAAATTTTGAGATAGTTGTGATTTTCATTTATTTTCAAGAATTTTTCATAACATAATGTTAAAAATTCATAATCTACGAGGGTTGTCCGTAAATTAAGATCTCCAATGTTTTTTCAAATAGTAAACATCATTTTATTGCAAAACTAAGTACATATTCTGAAACCTTGGACTTTTAGCTATTTTTCAACGTAGTCCCCGTCACGATCAATGCATTTTTGGAGTCGTTCTGGGAGCTTATTCATACCCGCGTCGTACCACTCTCCCGCCGACTCGCGCAGAAGGTATCGACGGCTGCCTTCAGCTCTTCGTCGCTGGAGAATTTCGTTCCTCCCAAGTGTTGTTTCAGGTTGGGAAACAAATAGTAGTCACTAGGGGCCCAATCAGGGCTGTAAGGAGGATGATCTATGATTTCTCACCCGAATATGGCGATAAGATCTATCGAACGCAATTCACACTTGGCAGGAGCGTCGAATTTTTCCTTCCATCGTTAACGGCTGCTAAACCAAGACTGATCACCACAGCGAGGTAGTGACCAGCCAGATTAGTGGTGGGGGAAGCAAGGAACACGGTGCTGTTGTCAGATTTAAGCTAGCCCGCTCCGTCGCAACGGGAGCTTGTTGGACACCTTAATTTACGGACAACCCTCGTATGTCATTGAAAGTTTTCATTAAAACAGTCATTTTCTGAATCTTGATATCTTGTGTAGGTTTGACAATATAAATGTTTGAATTATAAAAAAATATCATTTTTTTTTTATTCAATCTACAAATTAATTATTGCTTACACAAATACACAAATATGGAACCCTAATATTCTAAGAAATAATTACAAAAACTCAATTTTCCTTCAAGGTTCTTTGTATGAATATTTTTCCAAATCTATAGTTACAACAGTACCTACGTATTACTTGGAAAAAAACAAAACGAAAAATTAATTAACGTTAGAAAAAATAATAGAAAGTAAAAAACAAATTAACAATTGCCTCATGCAAATTGATCAAAACAAGATACAAGCGTAATTTGAAAATTCCAGTTACTTTTTGATCAAATCTCATATTTCGTGAAAGGCTCTTACACAAATTGGACTGCGAGTATATTCGACATAACCATTGCAAAACGACTTTAAGTCAGCATATATATCCGTCATAATCAGTTAAGAGGTTAAGTGAGTGTTTTTATTTATATCTTGCAAAACATTGTTTATTATAATAAATATTGTGTGTTCTATTAAGATTTCATTTTTAGTACATATTTATAAATATTATTTTTCCATAGACTGATTGGAGGCGAACTTTTATTACTACAGATGCAAATCTTTTTTATGATTCCTTTGTGAGGTGGCAGTTTATAAGATTAAAAGAAAGAAATAAAGTTCAGTTTGGTAAACGATATACGATTTATTCAATTCGTGATGGTCAACCATGTATGGATCATGACAGGGCTTCAGGAGAAGGTGTCGGACCACAAGAGTATACTCTAATTAAGATGACAGTTTTAAAACCTTATCCAACTAAATTAAGGTAATTATATTTTAAACGCAATTTTTCTTTGTATTTTAAATAAATTTTATTCTAAAATTCATATCTTGGAAGCAAATAGATATAGCAAAATAATTACTAGTATAATTTAACAAATTGAGGAACATTACTGTGCTTTTTTTATTTTGGGCACATATTTCTGGATAATCTGGGCAGCTAATATACATTCTGTCAAAAAAGTATCCGAAATTTGTCAATAAAACACTATACAGGGTGTATGTAAGTAACACTGAAAAATGTAAGGGGCTATTCTCTGATGAAAATTAATAGGGGTCTTTGGTATAAAATTTGTTTAGAAAACCCCTAAAAAGTTACGCTCCTCCAAAAATTAAAAATTATTTTTCTTTTACTACTTTGAAATTTTTTCAACCCAGAAGTATTTTTGTAAGAGGTCGAAATAATCGACCCTTCTCCAAGCAAATTTAGCAACATGTTTGCGATGCTTTTTTTGAAGAAAATTCAGCTCTTTTGGAACCAGCCCTGCTGCGACACTTATCATACCCAGAACACCAACTAAAATGGTGCAAACTGATTCATGAGATATGTTTAGTTCGTATGCCAGTTATCTCAAACTATAATGAAGATTTGCAAGCACCCTATCCCTCACTTTATCAATGTTTTCTTCAGTTGAAGACGTTGATATTATCCTTAGGAAATATCACGAAATACAATTTAAGTGGACTATCAGGATTAACAGCTGTAGACAAACTTCTTGACAGATTAAGCTCAAACTTGGCGTCAGAGTAGAGTACAGTGCTACCAACTATCTATCAAAAAATAAATTTAAATCTACTTTACATGGAATTTTTAAATGAAAAATTCGGAATACTTTTTTAACAGAATGTATGTTGCCGAGGAAATGAATGAAAAATGACTGCAGCTGTACTGTGTTAAATTCTGTTCTATTTTACATGACATTGTGGTACCCTTATTAAAATAACAAAAATATTAGTACTGTACATGAAATACAGACAGCTCTAATTGTGCAACGTATACCAATTTCAATTGATTTTTTTTACATTATAAAAAATATAAACTTGTTCCAAATATAGAACTGATTTTTTTTTTATAAAAAATTCAATTTGGTAACATGAACACAATTTACTGTTTGATGTTACTTTAAGAACCATGTTACAAATGTTTCTTTCCAATTATTATTATTTTTTTATTTCCATAATAAAATACACTGATATTATGGGAATTACTAACTAATAGAATTTTAGTATTGTGACTAAAGTGGATAAAAATGTTATTAGGAATAATTAGTGTTACAATTTATTCTAAGAAATCTGCGATTTGGAGTTTCAATTAATGCGAATTAATAAATAATTAATTTCCTAATTTGAATAATTTAAATTTTTATGTAACTTTCTTTAATAAAAATGAAGATTAAATTCAAGTAAGTAGCTGCAATTTTTATGTTTTGTATATGGTTTTCTTGCCTTGGACTTTTCTCAAGGTCCTAATTTAAATTGCTTAAATTATGTCGAAGTAGGTCCTTTATTGTCTTACCCGAAGATGCTGCAGTACAATCTTTAGTAAAGTCCCTATATTGATAAACAGAGTTGGTTTTATAAGCTACACTACCAGATGAGTTAAAGTAAAACTGATGTTTGCCTACCTATTTTCACATTTGTAGCCTGTTCGGATCCAGGGAGCATCATGATTCACTTTAATATCACTTTAATATCTTAAGTTACAAAAATATACACTGTGTCCCAATAGTCCTGGAACAGCAAGATATCTAGATTAATAGTGAGTTTTAGGTAAAGTTCAGATATACTTCAGAAAGTACATTCCTTTTGTCATTTTTTGACGTGCAAACAAATGTTTAAATTTACCCTCCCTACCCCCCACAAGGTTACTCCCATTTTTTTTAATTACACAGTATGGCTTGTGATAAATCAGTGTGGGAGATGCTTCGGCGAGAGAAATTGTTGCAAGGGGCTGTCCACTGAGAGATGTTTTATCACCACTGCTGTGGAACTTTGTTCTAGACAGTTTCCTATGCCACTTGAACTCGGAAATCTGCATCTGTACCATCGCTTATGTAGATGACCTCACTATGCTGATTAGTGGAAAATTCGAAGGGATTCTATGCCAAAGAATGCAAACAACTCTAAGAACTATTGAAAAGTGTGTGAGGACCATGCTCTATCAATCAACCCCAGAAAGACGTAGATGGTTCTCTTCACGAGGAAGAGAAAATTGGGGCCAATAAAGGCACCAATTCTCCTAAACACTACGCTAAGCATTGCATCTGATGTGAAATACCTAGGGATCACACCCGATGCTAAGCTAACATGGAATTTTTATTTTGAAAGAAGTTTAAAAAAGGCTTATATATCCTATGAGCAGTGCCGCAGAACCGTCGGTAAAACCTGGGGAATGAAACCAAAAGTGGTAATGTGTATGTACGGTAATTATGGGGCTGTCGTCTGGTGGCCGAAAGCGACAGCTAAATTGGAGCTATGCGAACAATACCCACCATAACAGTGGAGGTAATGCTGTGTCTGCCACGTCCGGATATCTATCTAAGAGAAGTGGCCTTGACAACCATGCTTCGCCTCGAAGAACGTTGATTTCAAAAGGGATGAAGAATGCGCAGAAGTTAGGAATCGACTATGGAACGGGGTCGTCAGGAAGATGCCCCTTCTGCAGGCAAACGCTAATAGTATTTCTCCCCGGTTTGCGTTCGACAAGCTCTACACTGTACTCATTAAGGAGGAGACCGCCCGCGAAGATGTAATTAATGTCTCCAGGATGTGGAATATATTCTAGATCCTTGCATATCGGATATCAGTGGGTAATGGATAGACATGCTACCTTGGTACAAACGGAATTAGCAGTTATAACCATAGTAGCTAAATAAATTGCCCGTGGGCACTCTGCGGGTAAAACCATTAGAATCAACACAGCTACTAGACAAGCACTTCTGATCTTACGTAATCGTAAGATAATGACTAGGTCAGTATGCCACCAGGCACTGGTCGTGGCCTCAGTTTCCAGCAGCATATCTGTATGCTGGGTCAAAGGACACAAGCGGTGCAATGGCAATAAAGAAGTTAACAAGTTAGCCAGGAGTGCATCTGGCCTCAATATTTTTGGACCCGGTCCCTCCAGTGTGCTTGCGTTGTTAGCACATGCTGAAATTATCAAGGAAAACATCTGAAAACACTGGACACAGTCGGCTAAAAAAGCACCTTCACAACATGAAGAAGTGTGAAACACTTCTTTGTAGGGACTGCGAACAGGAAGACAAAACAGTACTACATGTACTATGTGAATGCATTGCCGTCTCGTCAAAAAGAGAATCCGTGTTAGGAGAGCGTTGGCCTTCTGTGGCCTATATTAGAGAGATCCCTCTGAGCAGCGTCACCACCTTTTTCTCTATAATAGATTGGTTAGCGGCTCAGGTGGATTGATCTTCTAATGGGAGGAAGTACAAGGGGCCCAATGGGGCCTAACTGCTGTAGCTTATTCAACTACCCTCTATAAAATTCCAGAATGGCCAGCATACTCTCCTAATATGACACGCCTAGATTACTTCTTTTAGGAACATTTAAAAAATAATATTCATAAAACAAAGGCATTAAATACAGATGCCCTGAGAAACAGAATATTTGAGGAATCTTAACAAATTACTAAAGTAATACTAGAGTTTAATAAGTTGTGACATTGTTCTGCTATAGGTTGGAATGTTCGCCAAATTGAGGGTGGGAGACAATTTGAACATTTATTAAAATAGATTTTTTATTCAAAGTATAATCGCGTAATATTATTTTCTCATTTGTATTTCTTAATAAAGATGTGTATTTAAGAAAAAATACCTGTAACTCCTTTGTTTTCTAAGATATTCCAGAAAACTTTACATTACTGTAAAGAAAATGAAATTATCTTTCAAATGACGTATCACAAGCCGTACTGTGCAATTAAAAAAAAGGAGGGAACCTTGTGGGGAAGGGGGGTAAATGTAAACATTTGACACGTCAAAAAATGATAAAAGGAATGTACTTATTTTCTGAAGTATATCTGAACTTTACCTTAAATTCACTATTAATCTAGATATCTTGCTGTTTTGGAACTTTTGGGACACAGTGCATAAAATGTCTTAGGATCAATTTAGAAAACATTACCATGGAAATAAATCAGTTTAGTAATAGAAATTGCAAGTAATATTTTTAAGTTAATACCATATATCTAATAATAAGATATGATGGAGTTCTGCTAACAATAATGAAATAAAACTACTGCATGCAAAATCCTCCTAACGAGTTATTATCTTTTAGTTTATGGATAATATGTTCCCCTCTACGAATACCATATATGAAACGCAAACAAGAATTTTGCACCTGGATTTTTTTTTGTATTGTATTGTTAAAAATGGGTGTAGAAAGGAGTGTAAATTATTTTATTGATGTGCTTACAAATTGCACTTACTTTTAAACATAAACAAATATTCTTCTAATATTATCGTTAGAAGTGTCTGCCACAAGGGGATTGTATGTATGAATAACTTGAGAACGGCGAATCTTAGGGAAAAAATTAAAGTTACCTTTTTTACGTATTTTGTGCATTAAAATATAAATCAGTTACAATGACATGTAAAAAATGCAGTGGCGTAGGTTTTTTGTAAAAAAGGGGGCAACCCCTGTCCAGTTGTACACTACTGGTTGAACCTTTAAAGCTCATATTTCAGGGAATATAAGGGCTATTATCATACATTATATGTACCAAATTTTATTGAGATCGGTTAATAGATTCCGGAGATATAAACAAAAAATCAATTTTTTTTTGCCAACTTCAACAACCTGTATCTCTAAAACGGTACCGTTCCAGACCTATGTTTATAAGGCAAACACATATTATTTTAAAGATATCTATCTGCCCTCGAAGTTTCCTGCATAAAATTCGGACCACCCTGTATAAGAATTATAGGCTTTGTGGACACCATTTCGAAACCAAATATATTGGTAAAGGGAATGTAAAAATAACCTTATTGCCAAACGGAATACATATACCGTTTCCTCAACTTAGAAATGGGCAAGAAGAGCTAGAGGCAAAAATTATGGAAGATTGTCCCAAAGAAGTTATTGCATTGTCAGGTACCTATTTTTAAAAAACTATTTCAAATATTGCAAAAAAATATATCTGTTTAATAAAAATATTAGTTGTAAAACATCGTGTTTTATTTTTTTTATATATTATACCTAATTTTTCTACATTTTACCACAGTTATCCTTGTATTATATGAACAATGTTTGATGCTGATGCTGTTCGTTCAGTGTACATCTATTCGAAAGTGTAACTTCTCTCAGTGTAAACGATTGTGTTTCCGTCAAATCGGTCGACTCTAGCGTGACCACAAAACATCAAAGGAGCCGCCGATTCTGTCGCTTCTCGTTGGTATAGTGTTCTCTGGTCGTCTTCTGAAGGCGATCTGTTCGCGCCTTCTATGTGAAATTTTCACTTTAAAAAGAGTCCTCGCCGAAAATTGACTTTTTTCGGTGGGAGTGAGATACCCGAAGTATATCGTTACCACCGAGATAGGATCTATCTCGGTGGTAACGAGTATATCCGATATTTAAACAGAGATGGAGACAGACGTCAGTGAAGACGTCAAAATAAATTTTGTCATTTGACGCGTTTTCCCGGACGATCTGGCCACGGTGAGTCGTTACATTGCTGTAAGGCATCGGTTCCAATCATTTAGAGACGCAACTGTGGCGACAAAACTTGATTGAACATTTTCAATTTTCTGTTTACATTCGCGGAGAGCCAACGGTTCAAATAGCCCGTGCAGGCTCCACCCAGCATTAGATCGCCGTAGATCATTTTGTAAACTCAAGACTGCGAAGCCGAAGGTCCAAGATTCGAATCGCGGCCGGGTCGCATTTTTTTTTTTTGGGAAAATTTTATATATTTACCAGTCCACAGAGAAAGCACCGTGGAACAGTGCTCGAGTCGCACGCAGCGCGGCCCTAGGGCCGAAGGCCCGAGAGAAAGGTCAAACTTCGCTGACGCGAAGTTTGCCTGCCTTTCTAGTAATTTTATTATAAGACGTGGGATAAATTTTTCACGTAGGATTACCTCCCAGACACATCATTTTATCTTCAATGATTTTTAAGTAATTGATCAGCAATTGTATTTCATGTCTAATCTTTGAAGGATTTTTTATACTTATAGGAGTATAACACATTTTTATTGTAATTTCCATTCCCCATAAGTAATTAATATAAACAATAATTAAATGCAACTCAAAGTTTATAGTTCTTCATTCACCTGCAAAATTGTGAATTATTATTTTTAGAAAATTTCGAACAAAAAGGATGAGCAGTTTATAAAATATGGATTATATGCATATAGTGAAGGAACACTTACCACAAAGGTTAGAAGTATGCGTTTTGATGGAATTCCAGTATTATTTATACCTGGTAATAGAGGATCATATAAACAAGGTATTCATATTCATTAATGACCTATATGGACCCCGAATACTGGTTCAATTGTAAAGGATGTAATGAACATCTAGGGCTTATACAGGGCAAAGGGCTACAAACTGAGGCTCTGATATTTGTTGTTACATCTTTTATTATATCTACAACCAGTAGAACATACTCTATACTCGGTTTCTGTTAGATAATGATTATAATAAAACATATTGACAATTTTTAATAAGAATGGTATAACTTCAGTTCTAATTTTTAGTTTTTATGTTCCCAATTTTGTCCTTTTGAACAAAAATCTGAAATAAATCAAATATGTTTTAAGTATGTAGGTACTTTAAAGAAAACATACAAATAATGTTGAATTAGTATTTTTAATAATCAGTAATTAAGTTGTAATTATGTTGAAAGTATTCAAAGGGTGTAGCCGGGTAAGTATAGTGTTGAGTACTTATTTAAATTTAAAAACAATTGTACTTTGTTTGACAGTATTGACAGTTGTGCTTGATATATGAATAGTATTCTTTGTCATTCATAAAATAAAAATAAAGTTGTTATTTCATGTACCTAACAAGTAGTTAATTAAAAGAAGGAACCTGAATAATATACATATAGGTAAATTGACCCCCAAAGCTTTTGGATCAAATTCAGTGTTGATAAATAAACCTGAAAAAAGTAATTCCTTTTTCTTATTCATAACAGTAAACTTCCAGAAATGTACTATTTAAATTTTTGTAAAAAAATAATATAATTGTAGATTTTGGTTATTTATATTTTATGGAAAAATATTGACTAGCATTTGATTTTTAAAAAAGTATGTAAGGAATAAAAATTTATTTACCCCATAATAATCATTTGCATACGCCATAGAAATTAGTAAAACAACATCTGTATCTGTAGTTTGTTAGCAACTCTTTTTTAATTTTTAGAATTGGTCACTGTATTAAAAAAAAAACATTAAAATACAATGCGTCTTATTTTTACAATATCATATATTCAATATATTGGGACTTCTAAAATATAAAAACTTTAGATTAATGTACTTGTTGATACAAATAAATAAAAAAGGAAGTTGCATTAATCACTACACTATCACTGTTAATTACAGTTATTCATGAGAAAGTTCTCATTTGTTTTCTGAGCATGTTCACGAATTTTGGAGAATATTTCTTAGCCTTGAGAACGAGAATATTTCCCAAAATTGTCGAAAACTTTCTCCAAAATTCTGAAGGCAATTCTACACCTATGTGCTGCTATTTTACTTTTAGTGTTTGTGTGATGCTTTTTATATTTTGTATCTAACATATATTTTGTTTTAAAAAAATTAATTTTGTTGTCAAATACATATATACTCCACGGTCGAAATTATAGAGACTGACTCATCGCTAGCTTTTGGACTAGTAAGGAGGGTGAAGCGTGTGGTGAACGAAAATCCATTGGCGTGTCTGTGTAAAAGGCAACAAGATATAGAGAACATGCAAAAAAGATAATAGAACATCATATCTAATATTTTTGACGGTTTGCTACAACCAGCACTTTGATCCATTTTAATTATTACAAAATGTCCCGATTGTGTTTTTTAATTTATAAATTTATTCTAGCCACGGAATTAGACCCCTCGCCTACACTTATGCTATGGGTTTCTAAGGACGGCTAAGTCAAGTCCGTTTACACTCACTAAAAAAGCATTTCCCTATTCCCTACCAAGTGCAAAAGACAGATAGAATATAGATCGACGTTCTCAAAAACTTAAAATGTCTGTATCTCGAAAACAGTTGAGTTTATCGATTTGTAACAAGTATACCATTTTTAATTAGAATTGAACGCATTTCAATAATTTCTAGTTAAAAAATTCAAAATTGTAAAATATAAAAGGTTAGACATATTTTTACATTGACAGGACAGTACAACTAGTGCCCCCTAGACGTGACCCTGACACTATTTGCATATTCGTATTTGCCACCTCAGAAAACGTAAAACTACAAATTTTCAAAGCAATCGGTCCATATATACTTAAAATATAGATAAAAAAAGAAAATATTTTTTCAACTTTAACTGTAGAACGAAAATGAGCAACAATTGAAAGGCACGTTTGGCTCAATCGCTAT
>NW_019419137.1:78580-82192 GCF_000390285.2 Anoplophora glabripennis | reverse complement strand
GAACCAAACAAATTTTGAGTTCTAGGTAAAGTGCCCTCTAGCGGCGCATAATGAAACTTTTCTCTGACTGGTCCAATAGAGCTTCATCTACTTAGTGGGTGTGCCAAATGAGAGACTAATCGAACATGAATTAAATAAGTTATTTAAATAAAAAAATTAAAAAAAAATGAACTTCGACAAGCTGTAACTTGCAAACAATTGACAATTCGAAAAAATTTTCATTACATACTGCTATTATTTTAATCCATAGAATCACCTCCCGGAGTTTCCTGACGGAGTTTCAAAACAACATGTATTTCCCTGCAGCTGCACGCGCTAAACTTTATTAACGATTTTTGTTGCTTCGGCTTGTGGAAATCGGCAGATTATATTTTTCCCGTTATCCTTGAATTATTTCCTTCAAAATAAAAAAAAATCGACCGAGCTCGAGAATGTCGAGGTGACATTTTGTTTTGCAACTTTGTGACCTTCCTACTGCCTTACGTCACGCTCAAATCATCAGATTATTGAAATGCACACCTTTCAGCATGTAATTAACCCATCATATCTTAATCTGACTCGCTCGAGTATTTCCAACTATCGATTTTTTTTTACTATTCTGATTGGCTGCCCTACACGCGCGGCCTTATATAGAGGACTTAGATATGGTGGAGGCACTCAACAGGGTGCAAGGTATCCCCCATATATTAATCTGCTGCGCTTGAGTAACTCCCAAAATCCCCTCTTGGGCTCCCCTACTATTACTAGTCCAAAAGCTAGCGATAAGTCACTCTCTATAATTTCGACCGCGGAGTATAATTACTTGCAAAATATGCTTTTTCTTTCGCTTTATTGCAGAGTTAGTATAGTTTCTCATATCTTTATAAAATTGAAGGTGAATATCTGACTGAGTTCTCTTATATCTAGTTAAAGCTTTGCCTCGTAATTTCATTTCCTCAATTTTGTTCCAACATGAACAGCGAAACCGGTGGCCATTTGCCCTAGGTCACGTGACCTAAAATGCAAATCGAGGTACATCGATTTGAAAAGGAACTCTATTAAAAGAAATTAAAGAAATTGACTCTTTTTGGTAGTAACAACAATTAAGTGTTAAAAATACGAAAATATTTATTTTTAAGACAATAATAAGCTTTATTAAATTTTTGTACTTTTTGAAACAATATTTGTACATGAAATGTTTTTTAAATATGAAATAAATAGAAGGCAGTACTAAACTAATATTTTATTTAATTAGATAAGGAGACAACTAGACAATTGTTCAAGAAATAATTTGTGAATATTAATACTAATATTAATAAATAAGGAAATATATACTTTTTATTTTTTATCCTCGCATCTACATGCCATAAATACAATAGATAAATGCAATACGTAAATTTAATATAAATCGATTATAAACGCGACTTCCAGTTAAATATAAGTACATATTTTTGAATAAATTTTGGACAAGAAAAAAAAATTATTTCTTCCCGCACATATAACATATTTTATAAAATGCAGCTTTATTATATTACTTACATTCTTAACATGTTTCAAAAAAAAACTTGTGTGTAAGGGAAAAATAATGGGGGTAGTTCATGTAACGTTTTTTTTCTTCGATACCCTGTTTTCGAGATACAGTGTATTAAATTTGTTACTTTCGAAATGGTTTTCCTTAATTATCTTTAAATCGACTAAAGATAAAAATGTCAAAATTTGTACACGCGCTAAACATCAACTATGCGTTAAGAATAATGTGCAAACGGCTTCTTTCTGAGAAGCAGCGTCGCCGATACAGAGAGGATACAATAAAAAAAATGTTAAAATTGAAAATTTGTTACATTTTTAAACAGATTTGTAAACTCCAAAGCAGCGGTCTTCAAACTTTTACGACTTGCGGAACCCCGCCAACACTTTGATTTTTTTGAGGAACCCCACAAAAATTTTTCGAACACATTTTTACTGATTATTTAATATATTTATAACTACTACCATTAACAAAATAAATATTCCACTAATTGTAAGTAAAATTAAAGACTTTAAAGTTTATTTATTGAGAATTATCTTGGCTCAATATGTACAATATATCTAACTTGTTTCCGTTACAAGATTTGGAAATCTAAAGTCCCTCCATATTTATATAGGAAAATTAAATTCAGAATATTAAACATACCTTATCATCGCAAGCAAATTTTTAAACGCTCTTTTAGTTATAATATAGTTTCATGTATTAATAAGCAGAACGTAATTGATCTTTCTCTGTCCTGCATTTTATTTAAAGCAAAATTGCAATCAAAACTGTTATCTGCACAATGCCCCATATTGTAAATTATTATTATTATTATAACTTTTTCTTACTTTTCATCCTTTTCTACAAAATTTTCTAATTTATTATTATTTTTCTCCATTTTTCTATTCTTTTTTTTAAACTTGATCTTCAAGGTTATTTCAAGGTCAAGTTAATTTTTTTAAATGGGATGCCCTACTTTTGACCCCGGAAATGAAGAGCGGAAAATTTTACGTTCAGATATGTCCTTGACCATTTTCCAAGATGGCGGACGCGATTCCAAAAAATTTACCGATTTACGCCAAATTTGGTAAAGGGGGGTTTTTGNTATTGATCAGTCATTTCTGATACACTATAGAAACATTTGTTTATAAGGTATTTTTTTACTTTGAATTTGAATGAGTTAAAATTGCTTTCTTGTTTAATATCGACTGGTAAGATGTTTATTAACTTAATGCCCATATAACAAGGCGCTTTTTCAAACAAACTTGAGGTATGGTTAGGAATGCGCAAGAGATTACCATATCTGGTTGGGTAATTGTGACTATCAAAATTACGTTCATAATAACTTTTATTTTTGGCAATTTGTAGAATACATTTATATATATAGATGCAAGGAAAAGTTAATATATTGTTACTAATAAAGTATGGCTTACAGGAATCAATTTGGGAAATACCAAATATGAGACGGATTATCCTTTTCTGGGAGATTAAAATTCTTTTAACGCTGTTGTTACATGCGTTACCCCAGACTGTAACGTTGTAGGTTAAGTGTGAGTAAATTATGGAGTGATATATGTTAAGTAATTGCTTAGTGTTAAATATTGTTTTCAATTGCAGTAAAGTGTAATAACCATAATTTAATTTTTTGCAAATGTAATCGGTTTGACTGATCCAGGTCATGTTATAATGTATAAAAGTTCCTAAAAATTTACAGGACTGTGAGGCTACGATTGTCGTATTACCTACAATTATCTGGAGAGGATCAATGATTTTTCTGCGAGAAGAAAACTGCATACAAACAGTTTTTTCTGCATTTAATATCAGTGCATTTTTATAACACCAATTAATAAATTCTAAAGATAATGTATTTAACTGATTTTTAAGCTCCACAAGACTATTTGCCGCCGCTGCAAAGGTGACATCATCTGCATATAATATTGTACAGTCTGCATTAACATGCAATGGGAGATCATTCATAAATATCAGGAAAATAAGTGGGCCAAGTATTGAACCCTGAGGTACTCCCAATTCAATATCTTTTATAGGAGACATTTTATTATTTAATTTCACATATATTTTCCTATATTGCAGATATGATATTAACCATGCTAAGAAATTGTCAC
>NW_019419137.1:55764-76400 GCF_000390285.2 Anoplophora glabripennis | reverse complement strand
ATCATCATCATCATCATCATCATCATCATCATCATCATCATCCTTAATTACTATTATTCTACATATTATAACAGTTTAACAAATTGCCTCAACCATGCTGCCTTTTAGCTCCAGATAATCCAATTCCTTCTGAAACTAATCAAAATTAAGAATTAGACAAACTGCTGTTTTATAAATCCAATGGTATAACAATCAACTATAAATTATTGTATTCTAGTAAATTAACAAACAAGCAAGTGTACTTAGTCGCAGCAACTCTAAGACCTGAGACGATGTATGGACAAACTAACTGCTGGGTCAGACCAGATATGAAATATGTTGCTGTAGAACTAAAAAATGGAGAAGTATTTATTTGCACTCATAGAGCTGCAAAAAATATATCTTATCAAGGATTCACCGAAGGTGAAGGCAAGCTTAATATAATCTTAGAATTGTTGGGCCAGGTAAGTGACTGTATTAAATACTAACTTTGACTGTCAAAACCTATTTGTAATTAATAAGCAATATCTCTGATGGAAGAATTTTGTTGACTGTAATTAAAAAACTGCTGTATCAAATAAATAAAAATGAGAATTCTTTGAAGGTGAGGGTCCTCACATGAAATTTTTTATATTCTATATTAATTTTGTTGAGTTTGAAGATTTGTTATTAATTTTTCATGATCAATTTTGTTTTTTCTTATGGAATGTACTATACAGTATAACGGCCTTCTGGGTGTACTATTTGCCATGTGAAGTCTCGATCAAACTATTAATTTTCCAGAATGAGAAAACAAAGTAGCCAATAAGAATAAAGTAATGACAACAAAAACCATGAAGTAATATTTTCTAATGAAATTATAGACATTGATTAATTTTACAAGATTTATTATGAAAATATTAAAATTTTTGTAGTGTTTTTGTTGCTCTCAGAATGAATAATAAAAAAACCAGTATTTTAACCTACAAAATGTCAGATGAAGAACGGTAGAAAGGGAAATTTGTGACCAAAAGAAAGTATGAGTGCTTGAGAATTAGAACAAAAAATAGCAAAAGCAGGAAAAAAGCTGTTGAAGAGAAGATTGTGTAGCCAGAACCTCTGAACACCGTTCAAGGGCATCAACTATTCAACATAGAGTACATGGCACAAAGCGCGCACTGCTCTATTTGTAAAGAACTTTACATATTTTATATTATCTGCAACTGTGATCATGAAGTGATTCGCATGGAAAAGATTAAATATGATTTAGTTGTACATAAGTAACATACTACTATGATGCACTTCTGTGAATACAAATATTTCTCATAAGATAAGGGCTTAAAACGATTGCATTTATGAAAGTATAATACAATTTCATATATGCAGCATTATACTGTGATACGATGTTATTGCAGCCAAAAATATTCTCAAAAATGTACTGATATTATTGAAATGTTAATTTTAAAATGAAAAATGATATTAAAAATGTCACAATTTATCAAAATGCATTAAATATTCAAATTTCTTGATAACTAATAAACATAATTTTAATATGTATTATTACTGTACCTATAAGAACAGTTTGAAATTTATTTCTGGAAATGTCAAACAACATAACGTTAACCAAATGCAGTTACTTTCTATATACGTTATGCAGGTACTACCTGTTTTAGTCAAGGCACTTTCGCACTACACATCGTTCATCTGCCATAAAAATTTTTATGTATGTAATTTTATTTTAGCCATGTTGTCACGTTTTAAAAAACTGAAAGAAGTAAAAAGGTAGATTTTAAATAATGTTTCAGATTACTAAGGAAATTTGGCTCCTTTTATATTGTATTTCATAATTTAATCTTCTTTCGCTTGTCTGCAGTTTGTTTTCTGCAGCTACATAGTGTGTATGCTTTGTTACTACAGAAGTGTAATTTGTAACATTTTTTTGCTGTTTGTTTCTAACATGACCCCAATACGTACATTAAAGATTAACAATTAAGATAAATTTAAACAAAAGAAGTGATGAACAATCAATAGATGATGTTTTGCAACAGTGATCTTTGAACGATTTGGTTGAAAATTCATTTAAAATTTTGCGTTTATATTTAAATACTAATGAGCGTACTACCGAATATATTTATAATAATTTAAATGAAATTGAAGCTTTTTTTTGAAAATGAAAACAAAAAATCCGCTCCTGACTATTTCATAAGAAAATATATAGGTACATAAATGTATGTATACGTACAATATATTATGTATTAGTTAGTGCCTATTATTGAAATAAATAAGTGTAGCCGTTGTATCAATATGTGAAATATTTTTTCTCAAATATGTAAATATGTATGTATGTACAGGGTGATTCACTATATTTTGACCCCCCCCCCATTAACTTTTTTGTTTTAAGAGTTATAAAAAAATATAGAATATAAGAATTGCACGATTTTTTATGAACTTTTCGAAAATGATATTTGAAAAACAAATTAAGTCCAAACAAAATGGCCGTGGGTGTTAACTTTGTTAATTTAAATGGAACACCTTATATATTTTTACATATTTGGATAGAACGTTCTCTGTCGAGCATAGTCATATAGGGTTTGTTGGGTCCACCTCTAACAATAAGCGAGATACTATTAAAAAGAAAAGAAGGTTTTTTATTAAGAAAATAAGATACCTTGTAATTGTTGGACCTCTTTCAGGCATTTGTGCCATTTTTCCAATTACGTAAGGATGTACAGATTTAGTTGTAATATATTTTGACATATCGGACATTGATATGGTTCAAAATGTGTATAGGTATTTTAACTAAATCTCACTAATTAGGCCGTGAGAGGCCTATTTACTCATGGACAATGTTATATGGTAGGCCGTAACAGTGACAGGTAATGTCATGCCAACATTGTTATTGATCGACAGTTGGTATTATGATTTAATTAAAATGGGTTAAACAGAAGTAGAAATATTATTAGGTATTCAAATAGAGTAAAGATTTTCTTCATACCCAATTTTAATTCCTAATAATATTTCAATTTTCTACTGCTGTGTAACATTTTAATCAAACAATAATACAAACAAAATTTTTTTTTAATTTTTCGGTACAAAAAAAATTCTGATTGACCATTTAGTATGAGAGTAATTAATTTTTTAGAACATCAGTAATGAATAAGTTCGCTTGAATGGGTCAATGTAGCAACGTCGCAGCCGTCGCACTAACTAAATTGAGAAAAATGAGCGCGAAAGTTGATGCTTGGAGGTTTGGTAATATTAAAGAATTCTTATCTGACAGGAATTGTAGAATTACACTGAACTATTAAATGAATTACCAAATATTTTATATTTAATGAAGAGTAATATAAAGAATAAAACAATCTTGGTATAAATAACGATTTTTTCATTGTGTAGTTTATAAAATAGAATTTATTTGACATACACGAATAATATGATTTTAAACATTGTAACATTCAAACTCAAAACAATACTCAAGATCATCATAATGTATATAAATAATTTGTTCTTAAAATAATATGCATCTTAATTTTGCACTTCTTTCATTGCTATTATTTGATTCTCTTGATTTTTCACGAGCTCTTTTCAAAGCACACACTGTTTCAACTTTTTATTGACCTGTTTTTCACTAATGAACCCCTTCCTTCTTAGTCTATCAGATATTGTGTATTTGTTTATTGTCATAACGTAGAGTTGTTTCAAAATCTTATGAGCTTTGACCTTCATGTGCGCAGAAACATAATTCCGACCGTCGCCTAAATTATTCTACGTCCTAAAAACATTACATCTATTATTCACAGTATCTCGAGCTCTCGTAGCGTAAACAAGCCTTTGATCCGATTACAAATATCATAATAAAATGCTCTATTCTTTATTATTTTAATTTAAGCAATAAAAATATATAATGAACGTTCGCCAGTTGACTTTATTGATGCCCAAGAGCCTTAGTTCTTTTCTGGTAGTAATGAGGCATGTGGTCTAATTTTCAGTCAATGTTTTCACAACGTGCTTATTAGAAGAATTATGCGTGTACGCCACGGCTTTCGCGCGTTTCGCGGCTCATGAGATATTGAAACTACTGTAAAACTATATTATAGGTTATAAAATTTCACTGCGGCAGCTGGCGTGCAATGTCCCATGACGATCACACACACACACACACACACACACACACACACACACACACACACACACACACACACACACACACACACACACACACACACACACACACACACACACACACACACACACACACACACACACACACACACACACACACACACACACACACACACACACACACACACACACACACACACACACACACACACACACACACACACACACACACACACACACACACACACACACACACACACACACACACACACACACACACACACACACACACACACACACACACACACACACACACACACACACACACACACACACACACACACACACACACACACACACACACACACACACACACACACACACACACACACACACACACACACACACACACACACACACACACACACACACACACACACACACACACACACACACACACACACACACACACACACACACACACACACACACACACACACACACACACACACACACACACACACACACACACACACACACACACACACACACACACACACACACACACACACACACACACACACACACACACACACACACACACACACACACACACACACACACACACACACACACACACACACACACACACACACACACACACACACACACACACACACACACACACACACACACACACACACACACACACACACACACACACACACACACACACACACACACACACACACACACACACACACACACACACACACACACACACACACACACACACACACACACACACACACACACACACACACACACACACACACACACACACACACACACACACACACACACACACACACACACACACACACACACACACACACACACACACACACACACACACACACACACACACACACACACACACACACACACACACACACACACACACACACACACACACACACACACACACACACACACACACACACACACACACACACACACACACACACACACACACACACACACACACACACACACACACACACACACACACACACACACACACACACACACACACACACACACACACACACACACACACACACACACACACACACACACACACACACACACACACACACACACACACACACACACACACACACACACACACACACACACACACACACACACACACACACACACACACACACACACACACACACACACACACACACACACACACACACACACACACACACACACACACACACACACACACACACACACACACACACACACACACACACACACACACACACACACACACACACACACACACACACANACACGCACACACGCACACACGCACACACGCACACACGCACACACGCACACACGCACACACACACACGCACACGCACACGCACACACACACGCACGCACACACACACGCACCCACGCACGCACGCACACGCTCCTACGCCTACACGCCCACCACCTTAAGCATGTTCATAGGATTTGCTGAATTTTGAAACATTCATTATCGGACACATTTTTCACACAAGTTTTATGAAGTTTTTGTTACTTAATTTAGTTTAATTAAAAAAAAATTGTAGGATATTCTTGGATGCCCTCTAAAAGCACCAATGACAACATATAAAAAAATATATGTGCTCCCTATGCTAACTATAAAAGAAGATAAAGGGACAGGTGTTGTTACTAGTGTTCCATCAGATTCACCAGATGACTATGCTGCTTTAGTTGATTTAAAAAAGAAGCAGCCGTTTAGAGAAAAGTATGGCATTACTGACGAAATGGTTCTTCCCTTTGAACCAGTGCCCATACTTGAACTACCCGAGTTTGGACAACTTTCTGCAGTTAGTATCTACGAGAGTTTAAAAATTCAAAGCCAAAACGATAAAGAGAAACTTACTCAAGCTAAGGAGATGGTTTATCTAAAAGGCTTTTATGATGGGGTATGAGTATGACTATTTACGTATATATTTCGGATATTTATAATAAAAATCATTTTCAGGTTATGCTTGTAGGGGAATTCAAGGGTAAGAAAATTATGGATGTAAAAAAATTACTTCAAAAAAGTTTACTTGACAAACAAGAAGCTGTTATTTATTATGAGCCAGAAAAAACAGTGATATCTCGGTCAGGTGATGAATGTGTTGTGGCACTTTGCGATCAATGGTTTCTGGATTATGGTGAAGAAAATTGGAAGAAACAAGCACACAAATTACTTGATAAGATGAACACGTATCATGATGAGGTTAGGAAGAACTTCGCTGGATGTCTGAACTGGTTACATGAATATGCTTGCTCTAGAACTTATGGGCTTGGTTCAAAATTACCGTGGGATAAGCACTGGTTAATAGAATCATTATCAGATTCTACAATTTACATGGCTTATTACACAGTAGCTCATTTACTGCAGGGTAATAGTTTCAAGTAAGTGTTTGCAATTCATTATATTTGATGTATAACATTTATGTACTTTCTATTATAATTAAGGGACAAAATCAGTGACATAATATTTAATAAAAAAACAGTACCTACAGTAAAAAAATGAAAGAAGAAAGATATTGTCACCTTTAGTATAGAAGGCGCCTCCTAAACAACGGCACCTCCAACAGCTATGTCCTGTTGGGCTTTAAAATACTGAAAACAATTAGTGAGAAAAAAATACTACTTTCTTAGGACTACTCGCTTGGCTGCTGAGAGGGCAAATATACAGAGGCAAATCCATTCATTTTAACATTCTATTTTACAAAATACATACTTACACCTCTGAGGGATTACTTTTCCGGTGCAGGGCAAAACGGTGAACTGGCTCCTAGCCATTGACTGGCTCTTAACTGGCTCCGGACTGGCCCCGATTCTTTACAAAATGCTGAGTACATTAGAATTAAACAACCGATTGGGAACAATGACTAAATCAGTACACCAGTTTATAGATAGAGTGAGCGGGATGGACATATACACCAGTTGAATTAGAGTTTGAATGTGAAAAAATTACTAGTAGACATTTTATTGCACTTTATGATGGGAAGGGTATATAGAATGATAATATTAAAAAAGTAACTTGAAAGAAGTGACGCTAAGATGGCAAATTGCAAATAAGTGGCAAAGGACCCCACACAAAATTATAGGATTTTGGACCTCACTGAAAACTTTTTAAATTTTGATATGTTGCAGGTTATGCTCCTGATTAAATGTTATCATGGGTGCAAGACCTAAAAATGAACAGATTTTGAGATATAGAGGTTAGAAGGACATCAACTGCCTCTAGGAGCGCAACTCGTTGAATGTATTTTTATTAACATAGGTAACTATTAAGCATAATTAATCGATTGTGAGTGGTAAGTTTGGACTCAGAGGGACTTTATAAAGATGCCATGATAATATATATACACACAGGGTGTAACAAAGGTAGTGATACATCTAGATAACTTTCCAGGATCGCATTTTCCGAGGAAACGGTTTGCATAAAAGTTGTAGGGTTTGGTCCAAGAAATCGATTGGTGACCTTGAACTTCACCCATATGTCATTTTTGAAGGTCATTTCAAGGTCACCTCATTTCTATGAAAACCTTTATTTTTTATTCTGTAAATAGATAGAGATTAGATATGATCAGATATGTATTTGACCTTGAGACGAAGTGACCCCTAAAGGATAATTTAAATGTCATACTTAAGTTTAACCGATGATGATCGATGCAGATTGCAATAATGAAAAATCTTACAGATAAATCCATCCCACTACCAAACCCCCACCCTCCCCAGACCTAAGTTGCCACCTAATCCCCCTTAAAGAACTAACCTGCCACCGAACGCCACCCTCCTAAAGTTTAACAAATGATTCTCGAAGCACTCGCAATAATGGAAAACCTTACACATAAAAGTGGGATTTTTTTGTGGGTTGGATCTGGGGAGGGTAGGTTTTGGTGGTGGGATGGGGTTAGGATTGGTACTTTTGGTGGTGGGGGTTTAGGATTGGTACTTTTGGTGGTGGTATGGATTTATCTGTAAGATTTTTCATTATTGCAACCTGCATCGAGATTCATCAGTTAACCTTAAGTATGACCTTTAAATAATCCTCTAGGGGTCACTTTGTCTCAAGGTCAAATACATATTTGAACATATTCAATCTATCTATTTCCGGAATAAATATAGGGGTTTTCATAAAAAAAAAGAGTTGAGCTTGAAGCTTGTCGAGTTCAAGGTAACCAATAGATTTCTTGGACCAAACCCAACTTTTGTGCCAACCGTTTCCACGGAAAGTGCGATTCTGGAAAGTTATCCAAATGTATCGCTACTTTTGTTACATCCTATGTATGTGTATATAAGTGTGTGTATATATATTATTATCATGGCATCTTTATAAGGCCACTCCGAGTTCATACTTACCATAATCGATTAATTATATTTAACAGTTACCTATGTTAATAGAATTATGTTCAGAGAGTTGCGCTCTCAGAGGTTGTTGATGCCCTCAATCTATATCTCAAAGTCTGTTCATATTTAGGTCTTGCACCCATGAGAACATTTATTCAGGAGGTCATAACTTGCAACATATCAAAATTAAAAAAAAATCAGTGAGGTCCAAAATCCTATCATCTTGTGATTGGGTTCTTTACTTACGTGTTTTTTCATTTTTTTTTTACTGCTCACGAAGATCTATATGGCCTATCGGAAAATTATCATTTTGCACTTTATTATCATTTTACGTTGTAGGCAATTAAATTATCTATAATTTAAGGTATCTAAAGTCATATTTCACCAATTTGTTAACTGTAAAATAAAGGTTAAACGTGGAAAAATCGGTTTTGGAAAATTGCGCATTATTATTGCAAAAAAACGATGAATGTTGATAAAATTTTTGGAAAGATGGTCAATCCAATGACCAACATGTGTGCTAAAGGCCGATGATTCGATTGACCATGAAATTATTGTTCCAGGTATTTGTTAATTAACTTTGTTCGTTTTTTTGCAACTAATTGTTTAATTACTAAATGTTAATTTTAGATGTTAATATCGTAGATATAGGTTCTAATTATTGATCCAAAGAAACGTATCGAAAAAGAAAAATCTCAAAAAGTTGAAATTAAGTAGCCTTTTACAACTAACAAAGTAGGACGCGCAAAACAGCGTTATAAACAAATTGTCCCAGAGTCAGGTAAAATCCGCTCGGCAATTCGCTCTTTTTGCATTAAATAGAGCATATTTTTAAGGTAATTAAAAAAAAGAGTAATCAACTTACGCCTCTTTGTTCCCAAAATAGTTTTTTTTTATATATATATCGTTAATTGTTAATTAACTATTGAACGTATCGGACCGGGATGTTAGAGACAATTAAAGAAGGAGTTAAACTTTTATTTTCAGAAAGTTTTGCATTGATAGTTCATGTAATAAACGCGCTGGCAGCAGTAAAAGTTAACGTTATTGAACAGCATGCGCGTGAACGTTGCTCTCAGTCGCACGCGATATATTATATTATAAATAAATTCATAAAACAAATAATAAATAGATTTAATAATTTTAATAATTTAATATTTAATAAAATTAAATATAGATTTAATGCAAAAATAGTAAATTTCCTAGCAGTTTTTGCCTGACCCTGGGACAATTTGTTTGTAACGCTTGTTTCCATGCGCTTCTTTGTTAGTTGTAAAGGGCAACTTAATTTAATCTTTTTGAAATTTTTCTTTTTCGATATGTTTCTTTGAACCAATTAAAACCTTTATCTACGATATTAACATTTAAAATTACGTTTAGTAATTAAACAATTAGTTGCAAAAAAACAAACGAAATTAATTAACAAATAGCTAAAGCAACAATTTCACGGTCACTGGAATTGGCGTTTGGCACACGTGTTGGTCATTGGATTGACCGCCTTTTCCATAAATTTTATCAACATCCATAACTTTTGCAATAATGCGCAATTTTCGAAAACTGATATTTCCGTGTTTGACCTTTATTTTACAGTTACACACCTTAAATTGCATGTAATTTAATTGCCTACAACATAAAATAACTAATATTTCAAAAGGTCATCTAGATTTTCGTGGGCACTAAAAAAAGTGAGAAATACGTAAATTTGCCACTTATTTGCAATTTGCCAACTTAGCGTCACTTCTTTCGAGTTACTTTTTTAATATTATCATTCTACATACCCTTCCCCATCATAAAGTACAATAAAATGTCTATTATTAATTTTTTCAAGTTTTCAGGTTTTATGATCTAATTCGACTGGAATAATAGGGATATTTTAAGTCACTTATTTGAATCACGTTAAACGTTATCCGTTATATTGATCATGCACAGTAGTTCGAAAATAACCGAAAACTTTAATAACCGATAACATTCTCCGTAATTTAAGTTGGAATAACGTTACCCTAATAAGCGTACCGGTATACACACCATTGCCAAATGTAACAGTTATTTTATTTACAGGGAAGATATGCTTATTAATTTTGTTAATTATTAATTAATAATTATAATAATGATAATAATAATATCTCATACATACATCTCTATACTATACATACACTTTCTGTTTGCGACTGTAGGTGGTATATTACGTTTCATATACAGGGTGTCTCATAATTAGCTGCCAACCCTGAACAGGCCGATTCTATGATCAAAACTAAGTAAAAAAGTTCATATGAACATGGGTCCGGAAATGCTTCCTAAGAGCACAGGGACCCATTGAAGAGGGAGGATTGGAAATAATTTTTTTGCAATATCTCTCAATCGCGTTGTGATAAATGAATGAAATTTGGTATACACAGCTAAATTTTGATGAGCAATTTGATGGACTAATCCATTTATTTCCACAAGGTCCATTGGGGTGGGTACGGGGGGGCCCTTGGTACTTTGCGTGTGTAACTTTTTCATCTTTGACTTTTTAACAAATTGGACAGCAAATTCCGTTTTCCCGAACTGTTTTACGTTAAAAAGGTACTCTTGTTTCAAATCGTTATCTTTAACGGTTTCTGAGAAAATCGCTCTTGAATTAATCCCACTTTGGTCAATTTCATAGTAATTTAAACAAAATTATCAAGGTATTCTTATGTCAAAGTATTGTCAACCCGATTGCCAATTTAATAGTTCTAAGCGAAAAAAATGGAAGAGTTTACGGGACAAGAGTTAGTTGATATGATATTTATTTATGGCTTTTGCGATGGTAATGCTGCAGCGGCAGAACGCGAGTACGGGAGAAGGTTTCCAAACCGAAGGCTGCCATCAAGGAGGACATTCCCTACGGTATTCCGCAACTTAGCTGCAACCGCCACTTTTCGAAAGGCACCGGGTCAAGGACGTCCCAGGATTAATAGGGAAGCGGAGGTCCTTGACGCTATTGAACAAGATCCTACGACTAGCATACGGAACATTTCAAGGCAAATAAATGTTCCTCGGCCAACGGTACTACATATCTTAAAGATTTCCTTAACAGAATTGATTAGATGTGCTACTAACATTTCAGGTTGGAAGAATATTAAAGCGACAAGGTCTACATGCCTATCACTATCGACGTGTACATGGCTTGATACCAGAAGATTTTGCGCCACGTATGCAATTTTGTCGCTGGATTTTGTCGCTGGACAACGAGCAAGCTTCCAAAATTTTGTGGTGTGACGAAGCTACTTTTACCCGAAATGGAAAATTAAATTTTCATAATTCTCATTATTGGGAAGAAGAGAACCCACATGTTGTTCGGAGAACAAACTTCCAGCAACGGTTTTCCATAAATTTATGGGCGGGAATAATTCACGACACTCTGATTGGACCTATTGAAATTCCACAACGTCTCAATTCAAATCTTTATTTAAACTTACTTCAAGAAAATCTTCCCCAAATTCTCGATGATCTGCCTCTAAATTTACGACGTAACATGTTTTTTCAACACGATGGAGCCCCGGCACATAGTGGTCGCAATGTTCTAAATTTCCTAAACGAAAATTTCGCTGGACGGTGGATAGGGAGGCACGGACCGGTAGCTTGGCCGCCGCGTTCTCCCGACCTAACCCCGCTGGACTTCTTTTTCTGGGGATATCTAAATCAAAAAGTTTACGCCACCGAAGTCGATACCCGTGAGGAATTGCTGCAGCGTATCAATGATGCAGCCAATGAAATTCGTCAAAACCGTTTTAGCATCTTAATAGCTTCGAGAAGTGTTACACGTAGGGCAAGACTTTGTATCAGAGAAGGTGGAGGGTTTTTTGAACAGTTTTTAAAATAGCTTGTTGTCTGTTATCAAAATTAAGTTTCCATCTTATGATCCCTTCGAAAAGTGACGGTTGCAGCTAAATTGCGGAATACAGTGAGGAATGTCCTCCTTGATGTCAGCCTTCTGTTTGGAAACCTTCTGCCGTACTCGCGTTCTGCCGCGCAGCATTACCATCGCAAAAGCCATAAACAAATCATCATATCATAATTGTTCTACATCAATAATGTGTATTACTGATTACGTATTAAATTATTATTATTATTTTTTGTTTAAATTACTATGAAATTGACCAAAGTGGGATTAATTCAAGAGCGATTTTCTCAGAAACCGTTAAAGATAACGATTTGAAACAAGAGTACCTTTTTAACGTAAAACAGTTCGGGAAAACGGAATTTGCTGTCCAATTTGTTAAAAAGTCAAAGATGAAAAAGTTACACACGCAAAGTACCAAGGGCCCCCCCGTACCCACCCCAATGGACCTTGTGGAAATAAATGGATTAGTCCATCAAATTGCTCATCAAAATTTAGCTGTGTATACCAAATTTCATTCATTTATCACAACGCGATTGAGACATTGCAAAAAAAATTATTTCCATTCCTCCCTTTTCAATGGGTCCCTGTGCCCTTAGGAAGCATTTCCGGACCCATGTTCATATGAACTTTTTTACTTAGTTTTGATCATAGAATCGGCCTGTTCAGGGTTGGCAGCTAATTATGAGACACCCTGTATAAGATATTCCACAAAATTATCTCAAGAAAGTATATAACTTGACAACGTCAAATTTTTACGTCTAATTACTATTTCAATATTATTTTCTAGTACAGCCATAATATGTACTGTAATCAGTTTTGTGCATGTAATCAAATACTTGATGTAATTAAAGAGGTACTGTGTATTGATAACATAAAAGTGAGGTTTTATGCCTAAAATAATATTAATAATATAGGTTATATGTTACGTTTACGGTTAACGGAATTGTCAAGGTAAATCCGTATAAAGATTGAATCAATGAAATATTTGGGCCCTTATTTTTCATTAACTGTGCACGATCAGTATTACGTTTAACGTATAACGTTCCTTAAATTTTAGGTGGTCTAAAATCTCCCTAATAGTTACACTATACTGTACATACACTGATTTATTTTATAAATTATAATTACAGTTTAATCGCCTGATTACTTAATCAAGCCTTAATCAAGACTCAAAGTACCAGGCCTAGATCTTAAATTATATATAAATAACCTAAAATGCTACAAACTTACAATCTACCTACTTACTAATATTATTAACATTAACATTTATGGTAAAGCCGTAATTTGATGCCAAAGGAATTGGAATCATTTTGTGATTGTGGTAAATTTATAGAACAGGTTGCCCCATTGCTTGTACTTGCTTCACGAGTCTGCACCCCTTGTATCTTTTTAGCAATATCAATTTTGCTGGAAATTGACTCTTCTATACAGTTTGTCCCGAAAGTCATGCAACAAAATTTGGGCACAGATTCTTAAAACAAATTTAGGGAATCCGAATTTTTTATTTTTGCCAAGTGGCCCCCTCTTTCGGAGTTACAGCCCCCTGAAGTCCGCCCCTAAGAATAATATTTTTTTTATATTTCAGAACCCTGTTGCACGAGAATCACTAAATTTGGTACACAGGGGTTTTGTGACATGTAGAATCTGATGGTGCTACGTTTTTTAGTGGGGAACCCCCTTAAGACAATTTTTCGTGGGCCCCCTTGTCTTTAGGGCCAAAAAAATTTGGTCGCATATTTAAATTTCTTAAAAATTATCAGTACAGTAGAAAGCCATTAAATTTAGAAACTTTTTGTCTCTTTATACTTTTTTCCAGAAAAGTCTCAAAATGTGATTGAATGCATACCGTGATTCGCCATTTTCCTCAAAAACATTGCGTTTTACGAAACAAATATTAAGGGACAAAAAAGTTTCTAAATTCAATGGCTTTCGAGCTAACTAATAATTTTAAAAAAAATCAAATTTGCAACTAAATTTTTCTGGTTCCAAAGACAAGGGGGGCTACGAAAAAGTGTCTTAAGGGGGTTTCTCGCCAAAAAGCATAGCACTGTGAGGTTCCACATGTCATAAAACCTCTGTGTACCAAATTTAGTGATTGTCGTACAACATGGTTTTGAGATATAAAAAAGACTTCTTAGGGGCAGATTTCAGGGAGCTGTAACTCCGAAAGAGGGGGCCAGTTGGCAAAAAGAAAAAATACGGGTCCCCTAAATTTGTCTTAAGCATCTATGACCAAATTTTGTTGCATGAATTTCGGGACACCCTGTATAACCTTCTGCCACGGTAGATGACTTCCATCCACCGTGGCGTTTGAGTGTTGTAATATCCCCTCCAACATTGGCCAAGAGAGTTGCTGATGCGCGACGCAAGCCATGCGTGTATATAAATTAGAATCTGTCAAGACCAAAAATCGTTCAACAACATTAGGGATTTGTGATAGCTTATTAATACCAATACATTGACATGTGCATTTTCCCTTTTGAAAATTGCAAAAGAACATTTTATGCTGCACATTTTGAGGCCTTAGCTTAGAATATTTTCTAATTAATTCAATTGGATTAACATAAAATCCTTTATTTAACACAGTGAAGCTTCTTGGTTTGTTCGTTTTAGTATTTGAAATCATGATGTGGATATACTGCCCTTTGTCCTCTATATTGTTTACGCTTAGATGGGTCAATTCCTCGCAACGGCAAGCGCCAAAAACTCCTAATATCAACGCCACCTAAAAACATTTTTAATAAATATAACTCAGTTAAACTATTTAGTAGAACCTATCTTATTCATAAGATGATCTTCGTCTAGGGCAAGGGTTGGCAACTGACGGACCGCGGTCCAGGTCCGGACCGTGGAAGGTAAAATACTGGACCGCCAAAAATTTTTTGAAAGTATAAATTACTCAAATAAATTATTTAAAAAATGTTTTTTTACGTTTAAGTGCCAACCTTATCATTTTTTCTAGTATTTTACAATTGTGTGAGTGTTTTGAGTTCTTAATGGTTAGAAAACAGATTAAATTTGAGTTCAAATGAAAATTTGTAAGAAATATGAATTTTTTTTCTGGACCTCGTTAAAATTTTTTAAAAGTATCCGGACCCCACCTAAAATTACTTGCCGACCTCTGGTCTAGGGCTTCACGCAAAAATTGTTCGATTTGTTGTCTTTCTAAGACCTTGGATTTTTTTGGTTGAAAAGGTTTGTGCTTAGACTTTAGAAATGCCACTAGTCTTCCGAATTTAGAAGTTGACTTCAACATGGAATATTTAGTCCACTATGTGAATGGAACTCATTTCTCACTTAAATTTAAATAATAAACCAGCAAGACATCTTCATTTACACCTTTCACCCCTTCTTTAATTTTCTAATCTTGAAATTCCTTCAGTTTTTTGTTGTATATAGATTTTGATTTCTCCGGAACTACCTGCAGTAGCCGCATTAGCTTTTTCTAAAATTTCAGATGGAATTTCCACATATTCCATTTTTTCAGTCTTGGTTTTAGGATTTCAATGTGTAGTCGAGGAAATGAAACACTGAACCTCTGAAATCTGTGCAGTAAGATGGATCGCGATGCGTTTTTTTGCATTCCTTTCGTTAGAGCGTCCAGAAAGGTTGTGACCCTATGTGATCAATGAGAAATGAAAATTGCATCGGTGCATAACAAAAATGCATTTTTAAAATTGCATCTCGAAGAGTTAAAATTTGAAAAATATAACTCTGAAAATATTGACAGAAATGAGTTCAATTTTGCTACTCGGGGGGTTTTTGGGGTCGCTGAACACGAATATCATGACGACAACGATCTCCGAGGTACCTAGTGTCCAGGGTCGCCGGTTTCTACGTCGTCTCCTGGAGGTTTGTGGAAATTCGTTATAAACTTAGCCAGAACTCGTTACCTCGGGATTTTTGGGGTCGCTCAACACGAATATTACAACGGTAATGGTCTCCGAGGTACCGATGTCATCTTCATAAGCTTTATCGAATATCTAAATAAATTATCTGAAACTTTTTTTTTTATTTGGCGTTTTTAATACAGTTAGTAGCATTGTGAAATTTTAGGAAAGGACTGTGATCGCTGGCCGCTGCTTCCACATGTTACTCTTACATATATACTAATATATACTCTTACACATACTAGTATATACGGATACGCTCCAAGTTATAGCGCGCACGTGAAGTAAGAAACATTAAAATTGTAAAGATGTCTAAGTATAATATTTTTTTGAAAACATGTAGTTTTTGTAATGAATAAATGTATTTTTGTATTAAAAAATAATTAAGAATGAAATAGTTGTCACAGAAACCAGCCATCCTGGGTACTAAGTACTTCGGAGACCGGTGCTGTCGTGATATTCGTGTTCAGCGACCTCAAAAACCCCGAGGTAACAAGTTTCGGCTAAGTTTACAACGAATTTCCACAAAACTCCAGAAGACGACGTGGAAACTGGCCACCGTGGGCACTAAGTACCTCGGAGACCGTTGCCGTCGTGATATTCGTGTTCAGCGACCCCAAAAACCCCCGAGTAGCAAAATTTAACTCATTTTTTATATAAACAAACTTTTAGTGATGTTTTTTTCCCAGAAACATCATCAGTATACATATTTTTTTCAAGAACTTTGATATCTACGAGGTGATTCATAACTTATCAAAAAAAAATTGATGTACAAGGGACTCTTACAAATACAATTTTGCAAAAAAAAATAAAAAGGGCAGTTCGAAAATGATTTAAAAGTACACTTCTGCACGGCACTGGAAACTGGTCCACTGTAAAACCTGACCTTACCCAAGGTGTAGTGTAATAAAAAACGGATAAAAACTTGAAAGCATTTCGCAAGGAAAGAAATAAATAGAATTTTATAACACCTATTTTGTGTCAGCAAATTCAACTGCTTTTGCCTCTATTGTTATAATTAATTAATGAAATTAATTTTTGTGGTTTTACTTAATAAAATAATTTGACATACCTGATGTTACAACTGTTCAAAATTTTGTCCACGGACGTGTAAACACATTTGGACCCTCTTACACAGTTTACAGGGTCGGAAAGTCCCCATGGTTCATCGGCCGTTACGTGAGAGCGATAAAGAAAGTCATAGAAATCCGTGCGATAGAGAAAGATGGCTATAATGAAGGCTTCTAATAGTCACCGCCCATTTCGCCCTTCCACAAATAAGAAGTGGATCTTATTTTTGGAAGGGCGAAATGGGCGGTGACTATTAGAAGCCTTCATTATAGCCATCTTTCTCTATCGCACGGATTTCTATGACTTTCTTTATCGCTCTCATGTAACGGCCGATGAACCATGAGGACTTTCCGACCTTGTATACGAACTAACACAAACTTTGTCTTGCTTTACCATAACACAAATGTTCTTCACCATAAATTAAAACTATATTCATCAACTCCGAGTTGCTATACAAGTAAGCCATTTTTGACACTAGCTACTAAAAAACTATTGCAAATACTAGCGCAATGACGTTGATACTAATTGTAAAATCGGTTTTCAGTATTCGGAGTTTCTGGAGCTACGTGGCTCTCCACACGCATTGCGTAAAGCGCACAACGCAAATGACTCCAGGGACTACAGTTGTCCGGCGATGTAATGATGGAAAGTACTACAACTTCAATAATTTTTTTCTCAGAAACAGGATTTTACAAAAATTTTTTTATGATATTGACTCCTTTTTTCATGCCATATCTATTCCCAATTTTTTTTTTGGATAAGTTGTGAATGACCCTGTATAATTTATATAATCATATTTTGATAAATAATATGAAATAACCAATGTTTTAACAGAACACATTAAAAAAGATTCGAGAGTTATGAAATAACACAATATTTTTTTCAACAATTTTTGTAATTGGTCGAATATTTCCAGACTGACTAATGCATGGTTGGTTCTTAATGTTTCGAGAGATATACCACTCTATTTTTCAGATGAAACTAAAACAATTTCTGATGTAACAAGTATTTAAAGATTTAAGGACGGGATTTTGTACAAAAAATATTGCCAAGCGCGAGTCACGAAACGGGACCCCGGCAGGTGCTGCTCTAGCGTCCAACGCTTCAAGTCTAATAATTTACGCTGCACCGATATTCAGGAACGGCTCCAATTTGTATACATACAATCTTATAAGGAAAGAGAGTAAATATTTTATTAATCAGTAATAGATTATCGAGGACAATAATATTTTTTATTAAGTAGGCAATAATTTTTAGTTAACAAGCTTAAACAATCTTATAATTACTATTCCTTCATTATAAAAGCAGAAATACGATTTTTAAAATTACATGTAGTTTCTTCTTCAAAAGTGACCATAAAACACGTATAACATGGAATAGTCAACAGTCTAATGTTTATATTTTCACATTAACAATCCGATAATGTAAATTAACTGCTATTTTCAGTAAAAATATATACCTAACCTGAATTATTTTTTTACTTTGGCGAGTCGTATTAACTTAAAAAACACTGCTTAATTACTAAAATATATAGAAACTTGCTACTAATTACGTTTGGAGAATAATATGTATAGGCATAACATATATATAAAATATTATTGTATGTATTTAGTCCATTGAAATGAAGGCTGAACCTCCATTTTTTCCTCTGTCTATCAAACCTGGGCGCAAATATGTTTTCGACCCTCAGGAATCCGAATCCGCAAAAAATTTTGACCTAGGTGGTCAGGCAAGGGGTCAAAAGGTCAAAAAATAAGGTTTTTCGCAAATATCTCGTAAACTACGGCAAGTAGCATAAAAATTATTGCATCATCGTGTTCCCAGGGAAATACATCGATTTTATGCTATTGCTTATTAAAATTAAATAAATTTATGTCATGTTCTGGACAATTACTAAGCAAGAGAGGGGAACGCATTTGGGGAGTACGCGCACGGCTGACTCGAAGCTGACAGCTCTAGCAGGTGCGCTTCTTTCGAATATAATGCGATTTCAAATATAATTAGCCAGCAGTTATAGTGGATCTGGGTTCCATTGCCAGATACATTTTTTTTTGCTACATACTTTAATTTTTAAATGGAAAACCAAAAATAATACTAATGAAGAACAGAAAAAAAACTTTTTTAGAACGAAATACTTATTGCAAAAATGAAATATAGTGCTCTGGAAAATCGACTTGTAAAGCTTATTCTATAAATACTTGTCATAACTACATAAAAAAGTCAAAATTTGTATAAACAATTGTTCACAGAATGACAACTTTTTATTTCTAAATTTTGAAGACTTTTGAGGAATTGAATAATGAATAAAATAAGCCTAGTGGATAAGAAAATAAAATAATTGCTTTTTTTCAGTTTTTCGCTTATATCTCCGAAAATAAACCTCTAATCGACATGATGTATACTTATTGATTTTGTTCCTAAGGAAATTTGCTACAAGGATAGGCTTTTGCGAAAGTTCGCAAAATTTTTTTATTTTGCAACTTAAAAATCTGAAATTTACACAGACGCGAGATAATGTTTAGATCCTTTCTTGCCGAATTTCGATATCTTGACTTGGGCAGAAAATACACGCGCTCGCGTTTTCGACAATATAATTTTACAATACGCCACCATTTTTTTTTTGGGGGGGGGGTCCGGATTGCAGGTACTTGTTGAGCACCTCAACAGTTATCTTTTCTTGTAGTTTCATCCAATTTCAGTCAAATTTGTTATTTTTACTTCCACTACTAACTTCCAAATATCTTTATTTTGGATCAGTTAAATGTTTAGAAGGCTTTTTTATAAGGGTTTAAGCCTAACTACATTAAAATACTAAGTTTCAAAAATATGAAATAGTTATTTTTTCTTTGACACCATTTCTTAGTAGTTACTTACATCAAAAGAGAAATGGGGTCAAAAAAAAAACAACTATTTCATATTTTCGAAAGTTAGTATTTTAACGTAAGTTTGGTTGTCTCACAATTTTTTTAATTTAGCATTTAAACGTAAGTTTAACCCTTACAAAAAGGTCTTCTAAATATTCTACTGAGCCAAAACTCAAAACAAAGAGATACAAATCTATGTTAGGACACCTGAAGATGGAAGGCCAAATAAAGAACGAAACGTTAAAATTTAAACTTGTTGTTTGGTGTGTTTGACAAAAAAAATAAATTAATTATATTTTTAAAAATTTCAGTTTTTCCCAAATATGTATTTCAAAAATAAATTGAGATATTCTTGACTTCTTGGTACCATATTTTTAGCCTCCTAATTGCGTAACTTTGTTCTAATTTAACCAAATTTGTAAGTATCTCTTATAGAGA